>NC_040917.2:2407252-2433560 GCF_004126475.2 Phyllostomus discolor | reverse complement strand
TACTAGGAGGCACACAAAAGGCTACAATACTTAATGTTTCTTTCCTTCTCTCCTCCCTTCTCCCTTTGTCTAAAAATAAATACATGGGAATTTTTTAAAAATGTAGCCAAAATCCAAATCCTTTGCCCCACCCAGGTACTATTAAAGGAATGAAAAGACCAGCATAGAGTGGAGAACATATTTTCAAACGCTATGTCTGAAAATATCGTATCCTGAATATAGAGGGATTTCCATGTAGAGCAGGAGCCCAGGAGCCTCAAGCTACAGGGACCAGCCATCTCAGGGAGGCTGGAGATGGAGAGGGTTCCATTGAGGAGCACAGTGACCTTGCCTCTGGGAAACCTATGGACGTGGCCCTTCCCACTCTGCCCCCTCTGAACACAATGGAATCTTAGTGCCAGAATCTTAGAATGTGCATCAGCTATGATTCTCTCAAATCATCTGTTCAGCATTTGGATGGCACTGCACCATAGAGAGGCGTACTGCTGCTTTGTTTTTCATCTCCTGCACAAAAAGTGTGCTTGTCTCTGATGTCATTTGTGAGGGGTCTCTGCTGCGGGCCTCAGCGCCTTAATGGACACTTAGCACAGTAAGCCTGGGACATAAACGCAACACTCACAGAACAAGGAACAAGGGGCCCCACCCAGCCTCTATACTTACTCATATAAAAGTGGTCACAGGTGTTTGAGTACTGAAAATGGGGCCTCTGAATAAATTTCCCTTTATATTAGGGTCTTATTTATAACTAACTTGAAAGAAACATATTACTAAACATAAAACTATGATTATAAGCTATTCCCAAATGTGGATGCATTCATGTTTTATGTTTAAGAGTTTGGACAAAATCTAATCCCTTATAATATCTACAAGAAAACAGATGAGATCCCAAATCTCCTTTTGCACACAGAAGGGTGTGGCCATCCTAGACCTATTTGCAGTGAAACTCACAACCTACGTGGCATCTTGTCCCAGGTCATACAGGGCATGTGGTCAGGAGAAGAGATACCCAGAGAGGAACCTGACTCAGTGCCTCCCCACTTATAAGAACAGAGTCCCTCACATGCAAATTTCTCTCCAGCTCCAGGGTAAAAGCTCCCCCAGGCTTTGGGGCTCATCACTCTCTCCTCACACAGGGTGGAAGTCTCTGGGGAAGACAGAGCTGTGCTCTAGAGAAGATGCGGCTGCTGGGTCTCCTCCTGTGCCTGGTGACAGCCCCCCAGGGTGAGTGTCTCACATGTCTGACACAGGTCTCTGGGATGGTGGTGACTGTACATGATTGACAGGAACTGATGTCCCTTGTCCCCAGGTGTCCTGTCCCAGTTGCAGCTGCAGGAGTCCGGCCCAGGACTGGTGAAACCCTCACAGACCCTCTCCCTCACCTGCACCGTGTCTGGTGGCTCAGTCACCAGCAGTTACTACTGGCACTGGATCCGCCAATCACCAGGGAAGGGGCTGGAGTGGATGGGGTACTGGACAGGGAGCACAAGTTACAACCCAGCTTTCAAGGACCGAATCTCCATCACTGCTGACACATCCAAGAACCAGTTCTCCCTGAAACTGAGTTCTGTGACCACAGAGGACACAGCTGTGTATTACTGTGCAAGAGACACAGTGAGGGGAAGTCAGGGTGAACCCATACACAAACTTCCTTGTAGGAGGCAGCAGGGCTGTGCTGCAGGGGCCACTCAGGACACAAGGGGGCACTCAAGACCCAGATATCAAAGCATCCTTTACAGGAGGAGGGGAAGGTGGAGGCTAAGCCCTGGGTTACTCTATAGCCTGATTTCCCCTTCATCTGACATCTGCTTCTGTATCTTCTCCAGAATCAGGATCAGGACACCAACAGACCAGACAACTCAGCAGCAAATGGCAGCTCCCAGGGCTTCCCTGCCACCAGCTAGCAGAGCAGTGGTCAGTACTGAGAGAGAAGGCCTGGTGATGGGGGAGCTCATTGTCCCAGCTCTGTGGACACAGCAAGGTGACCACAGTCCCTGTGTAAACCGAGGGTGGTTCCCCCAAAATTAGCTTCAGATGTGGAGTCTGATGATGCCCACACACTGAAGGATCCAATGAAGTTCTGTTCTGACTTGGCTGAGGTTCCAGGAGGGCCAGGCAGGCCTCTCCACCAGGGGTGAAGTGGCTTCAAGGAGGCAGACCAGGAGCTCGCCTCAGTGCTTTTGTGGTCAGAGGGTGAGGAATCTCATGTTGGGTAGGGACTTGAGTGGATCGATTCTCCCACCAGGGACAAAGGTGCGATCACTCAGGCTTTTTTAACTCACCACATCCATATGAGGGCAGATGGTGATGGGGAAGTTGAGACTTGAAAGCTCCCAGACATCCAGCCTCAAAACCTGAGGTCAGACTTCTGAGTCCACCCAGCAACAACAATAATAAGGGAAGGGAGGTCGTCAGGCACTGGGGTGTGCAGCATCCGGGACTGTGAGCAAGCAGGCAAGGACAGACCAGGGATTAGACAGGGGTCTGGGTGAAACATCTTGAGTGTCATTTTCCACTGTCTGTGATTTTTCTCACTTCACCAAAGGAGGCACCTCCTTCCATGGACTGCAGCTTCTGGAGGGTCCGAGAGTCCTGAGTTAGACGTCCTGCACTGGAACCACTCTCATAGGAGTGCAGTTCACATTTGCTCCGTGAGATTTAAAGTGTGAACCCAGGGACTATGTGGAGTTTTGCTGTGGCCTTTGTCATTAACTAACACAATAAGGTCTCCCCGTGATCTTCACCCACCATTTCCCCTGAGTCCTCATTCAGCAGATGAATCTCCTAGTGGAAGATGATCAAGACACTATCGAGGACGGCGTGTGGGGAAAATGTTGTGAGTCTCCTGAGAGTGTGGGATACCTGGATCAGTTAATTTAGTGTTTCAGTTAACTGGTAGTGTCCTCATATTTGTCTAAACATTATTTGGGGGATTCCATGATTGTGTTTCAAAGTAATGGACTGGGTGGGGCAGACTTCCCTCCCTAATGTGGGGGCCCTGCCCAATTGCAAAGGCTTTCAGGGGACCAATGTGACCCTCCTGTCTGATGGCCTTGGAACTGGAGCATCCACAAGAGCTTTGCTCTGACTCCAGCTCCCATGGTACAAGGGCTCCTCCTGTGTCTCAGGCCTGCCATCTTAGACTGAAACTGACCTTGAGACTCCTCTGTGAACCTCACATTACCCTTTCTCCTTGAATTCCCCTGAACTTCATTCTCTCAGGATCTGTTATTTCCTCAGAGTCACAGTGCAGAGGTTGGCTGTGTGTCCCCATTCCAGGAAGTCCAGGCTGAGGCAGGTGTGACCTGCAGGTGGACCTGGTCCCTGTCAGACTCAGGGTTGCATCAGCCCAGCCCCCATCACACAGGCTGTGTCTCCACCTTCCTTTTCTCTGTATCCTGGTGCTTCCAGGATGTATGGGAGACCATGACAGGTGACCACCAGCACACTATGGAAATCATTATCATTTGTCCTAACAGCACAGCCTCTTGTCACAGGTGTTTCCTGTCCATTCCCTGTGATCATACGTTAACCCCATTCATACAAGTTTGTTGGCCACCTTTCTTGTGCCTTTTTCTGATCAGAAAAACATCAAAGACATCAGTTTACAGCAACTGAACTCTTATGAAAATGAAAGGTGAGATAGAATACTCAATAAGCAACACCTGTTTCATCCACTCCACAAAATGTCGTCCACCTAAAAAGAGAAGAACGTGGACAGATTCAAGCACATGTGTGAGCCTTGGAGACACAAAGCCCAGAGAAACACACCCCTCTCAGAATCCTGACAGCTGTGTGCTTCCATGTCTGTTAGAGATGGAGTGGTCAAATATGTTCACTCCACACTGCATAAGGATAAGATGGCCAATGTGATGACTTCACTTACATATCTGATGATTAACTCCCATCATTTCATTAGACACAAATAAGTAAAAAGGAAGATAATAGAATGCAAGAATATAGAGGAAGAAGAAGAAGGTAAATGTGGGTTTCCTTGTACTGAGAACTGTTAGGATCTGCTCTCATTAGCAACTTCCACACACACCATAGAGCATTTTTAAATCTACTCATCATGCCATCAACTAAATCCTAAAACCCTAAGGACTTCCTTATCCTGCAGCTGGAAGTTTATACCATCAGATCATCAATGTCCAAGCCTCTCCCTGCCCAACCCATTTTCTGCTCATCACACGTACCATCTTCTTAATGCTTTTTTTTAATCCACATACACGTGAAATCACACTGTATGTTTTACTTTTGTGTCTCACTTATTTTCACTATCATCATGTCCTCAAGGTCCATTTACTATTTCATTAATGTACGATTTTCATTTTTTAATGATTTTATGTATTTATATTTAGAGAGATGGTAATTAAGGGAGAAAGAGAAGGAGAGAAACACCAGTGTGTGGTTGCCTCTTGTATGCCCATTACTGGGGACCTGATCATCAACCCAGGCATGCGCCCTGACCTGGAATCAAACTGGCAACCCTTGGGTTCAAAGGCCGTCACTCAATCCACAGAGCCACACAGGGTGGGACAGATTTTCCTATTTTTGTGGCAAATAATATTCCATTATATGTGCTTCCTTTGTTTTTAATATTTTATTTATTTTTAGAAAGGGATAGGGAGGAGAAAGAGAGAGAGAAAAAAACATCAATGCGTGGTTGCTGGGGGTCATGGTCTGCAACTCAGGCATGCACCCTGACTGGGAATCGAACCTGCGACACTTTGGTTTGCAGTCCGCACTCAATCCACTTAGCTATGCCAGCACGGGCCATATGTATGCTTTCTTTGTCCATGCTTTGGCTGCTGTATATAATGTGAAAATCAACATGGAACAACACATAAGTCTTTTATAGTTATATTGTTCCCTTTGGATACCTACTTGGAGGTGGCATTTCTGGGTAATGAGGCAGTTCTGTTTTTGATTCTTTGAGGAACATCCATATTGTTCTTCTTTAGTACCTGCACCAACTCACATTCCAACTAATAGTGAAGAGACTCTACTTGTCCCCATTCTCCTGGAACGGCTTTTCACTACACCCAGTCCTACAGTACTTCTGCATGCTGATGAAAAATGACATCATTGCAATGGGGATAAATGGGGAAATCTACCTGATGGCTGATTCCCAGCCCTTTTCCACTAAAACTCTGAGGCAGCTTCTTCAGTTGCCTTTGGGGACAGAAATAGCTTCACTCCTCACCCAGTAAGGACTGAATGCTCAGAGTTGGGTGCTGATAGTCTGTCTCCATAGACTGCCTTCCCTGATGGGTGAACCCTTCAGGGGAGTTAGGAGGGCCAGTCATGGACCAAGAGTCCTAAAGGTGCTGTGTTGTGGACACAGCCGCCATCCCAGGAGTGGAGTGGAGAGGACAGAATGTGTCCCCTCTTTTGGTGGCACAGGCCGGGAGGTCAAACTCAGAAACCAGCAGCTTATACCTGAACAAAGACACTGATGTCTTCTCCTTTGGAAGTTGAATTTCTGACCAGGAGCTTGGAACATGGAATTGTTGCTCTTTAATGTGTCTGTCCGGGGAGTTCCCATTGCTGTGGTGAGACAGGGAAGGGGGGGTATGGATCTTACTTTGTTTATGTCGTCTAGCTGTCCCCACTGTTAGCATCATTTCTGGAGTCAAATTTTCTTCACTGTTGGTGTGCCAATAGGACCATCTCCAGTCATGGTAGGGCTTTTAAAACCAATGCCGGCCTTCTGACTAGGACTGAAGCCCTGGCAGCTCTTCATGCCCTCACACTGGAGTTGAAATTCCACCTGCCCTTTTTGGCTGTGGTGAGAACTCCACACGAGATGTACGCTTGACACAAATCAAATGCACGTGCTGCTGGATAACCTCAGGTGCAGCGAGGGGCAGTGATCCCTGGAACCTAACCACCATACATCACAGGATGCCTTTTCCCTGGGAAGACCGCTCACCATACCCATCCCACCACCACAGGACGACCACCACACTTCCCTCTGCTGCTGCATCTGGACTGTCTGTGAGTCCTGGCATAAGAGGGCACATTTGGTGCTTGCTTCTCTGTACCTGCTCTTCCCTCAACATGATACCCTCAAGGCTGATCCCTGTAGTTTCATGAATCAGGATTTCCTTTTAATTAGTTCAGTGGTACTGTAAAAATAAAAGCACAAAGTGATTGGCAGCCACTGTTTATCCGAGATTAAAAAGAAACACTCTTTGGGAAGCAGATATTCAGGTAGAAGCCCACTGGTCTGACTAGGGGTGAAGATGAAGGGTGTTCATGAGGCAGGGTGAGATGCAGGTGCAGGACTAGAGAGGAGGGACTTCTATCACTGCACACAAACTAAGTTAGTCTTTAGCTGCACACGGGGGTGCAAATGTGAAGATTGTTTGCAATTGTCAGTCCTGTACTCAGGATACCTCTTCCCTGTCAGCTGTGCAAACAGTTGTGTGCAATGCAGTGTTGGGACCCAGTGCAAAGATGACTGTGCTGAGTCCACACCCTGCACAGGTTGGAGAAGGAAGATGTGCTGAGCGGTTTGTCTGGAGTGGCTGCCCCACTCTATATTAATGTGGCCCCTCTCCTGTCACCTTCTCACAGTGAGAACCCATCACATGTGATGTGTCCACCACAAATCCCTGCTTGTACACACTGTGTAACTAATTACAATCTTAAGCACTACAGCCCACCACCAGCCCTGACCATGCCTCAGGGTGGAAATGTCCAGCCAGGGAACACCCACTTCTCAAGTTCTTCCTCGCACACTGCAAGCACCATCCTGATGCCTCTCTCTGTGAGCTGCATTCACTCAAATATGTTGATTCTGTGGGCTGCACAGTGCTGGTTCTTCCTGATGGCTTAGGGCACATGGCCTGGCATCTTGCTGTGGCACACACGCTGTAGTTTGTGGTAGCATCCTTTCTGTTTCAAGGCTGAGTAGGAAGTTTGCATTGTGAATATATAACACATCTATCCATCCCCTGATGGGCATGCAGATGGTCCCCATGCTTGGCAATGAGGAGGAGGTCCTCCCTTCCAGACCCTGATTGTGTGCTATTGGAGGACAACACTGAATGCTGAGTTGCTGCTCATATGGGGCTTCTGTTTTCATGCTGCGGGGGTAGCACCATGCTGATTCTCAAGCGGCTGCATCATTTGATCAGAGGTCTGTTCTGATGACTGGGCTTAGGTTTGTGTTGGATATTGTATTTTTTTTTCCTTTTTAAGATTTATTGTGTGCTTTTGACAGTAGTCATTTATCAAATATGCAATTTCAATGTATATTCTCTGAGTGTGTGGCCTGCCTTTAAACCCCCCTCATGGTTGTTGGGGTATCAGTTATCATGGCACATACCCTGGGCCCTGGTTCAGGTCACATCTGTGTCATGTATGAGTCCAGAAAGATGCTGACCCCACGGTCATAAAACAGTCACACAGATTAGTTCTGAGTTAACTGGGTGGACTGACGAGCTGCAGGGCACTGTGTTGGATAAGTTCATGGGTGGCTTCAGTACATGAGAGTCCATGAACAGGAACATGGGCTGGTCACCCCAATGTCTCCAGTGTGCCCAGTGACCAGAGCCCAGATACTCAGTCAATGTCTGTGAGCCCAGCACTGTGGAATAAACCTACTGGAGGACTGAGAGACAAATCCACTTTGGGAACTACTTCAATGGGAACATTGACAAATAGCAAATATCATGAGCTGACACTTGCACTTAACAAGGTAGAGAATGTCAGAGAACAGGTGTTTGAAATGAGCACAACTCTTAGTTTATATTTGAAAGGAGGATATTGTGTTTTGATAAATCATCTCAGACTCTCACACTGTCAGGCCAGTTGCTGCCGCCATTAATTATGGGCCATAAAAAGGTAAATTTCACGTGAACCGGAGGTATTTTCATGTTTGCCACGAGTCACATTATGCATAACCACCTCACAGCTTCTGTCCACACTGAGCACTTTCAACTCCTGGAAGTAATGTCTTCCATTTGCCTTCTCGGCAAACTTGGCTCTGTGTCTTTATCATACCCTTTTCACGGTTCCTCCATTTTGATTATGTTTAATGTCATATGTTCTTCAGCTTAAGCTTTTGATTGGCCAAAAAGTTAGTTCAGTTTTAAAGTAAAAATGGAAGACATTTTTTTCTTTTGCACCAATAACTTCATTGAACAAAACATTTATCATTCAGTACTACCACCTCCTGCAATTTCTCAGGCAACTTCATAAACCATCTTCCCAAAACTTATATTATTTTAGCTAAGAACATGCCCATGTGCTCTTTGCAGTCTTCTAGGGAATTGATTTTTTTTTCCATTAGGAGAATTTTGTAAAGACCAAAACAAATGGAAACCAAAGTTTCAATATCTGGTGAATACAGTGAATGCATGAGAACTTCTCAGCCAGGCTGTAATAGTTCTTGCCTGGTCATCAGAGTAACATGCCTCATCCTGATGGAATAATCTGTGGTTTGTTTTGAGAAATCCAGATGTTTTTTTACTGAGCACTGCTCTCAGTTGGTCTAACTGTGAGCATTATTCATTGGAATTAATAATTTTGTTTTCCAGAAGAAGCTAATAATAGCGGACTCCCTCCCAATCCCACCAAATACACATCATCACCTTCTTAGGATGAAGACCAGGCTTTGCTGTGCCTGGTGGGGGTTCATTTCATTCACCCCATGCTCTCTTTCATTTCCCATCATTGTGAAGTAACCACTTTCATCACCCATTACAATTTTTTTTAAAAGCAAAATGTTTTCATTATGCTTAAGGAGATAATTACATGTGAGAATATGGTCCAGAAGGGTTTTACCTTAATTACATGGAACCCAAACATTAAAGCAATTAACATAGCCAAGCTGGTGTGAGTAGTTTTCAAAACTTTACTTGGATATTTTGAGTATGTCAGTTATCTTCAGTGTGGTATACCATTTGATTGTTCTCAATTAAATGCTCAAATTGTTCACTGTTGGCTTCAGCAGGTCTACCCAAATGTGGAACATCGTCCAGTGGGGCATCAAACAGTGACAAAACTCCAGCATGAAAATTCACGAACAGATTTTGATACATTCATTCTCTCACACCACATTCTCCATACACTGCACATTTTTTTTTGCATTTCCATTACATTGTTACCTTTCTTGAACTAATAAATCATAATATACCAAAAGTGGTGTTTGTTTTCTCCCATCTTTAATAGTAAAATGGCTACCCAAAACTTCGTGAATTTTGATATCTTTAAATGCAGTGATATGACAGGTATCATAACACAATCTAACAAAATTGTTTTGAATTAAGTCAAAGACACCTAAGCTATCTACTAGAGCCATCCCATGGGAAAAAAAAATTATGTCCAACGCCTGCGATATTCTTAAGTAATTAACATCGAATGCCCCATTATATTACATAAATATTAGAGTGAGCCAACAGACTCAAGCAAAGGAAGCCTGTTCTGCTGGGTCAAAGGTCAAGGGAGGTCAGAGTTCAGGGATATGAAGTGGTCTTTCCAATGCTGCTCCAGTGTTTCTCAGCCCCACTGTGTACATATCAGGGCTTCCTCCCTTTGAGACCCTGAGCTGACACAGAATAGACACCACACCCTCCTGTCACCATGGTCACATCCTGTGGGCTACCCACCAGTCACTGCAAGGTGTGTCAACTAATTCAGGTCCTAGCCAACCATGCAGAGGTAGAAATTACTCCTCCCCATGATGGACCTTATTTACATATGGATGTGAGTTTGCTGTTGAATGGCTTCTGTTACAAGAAGTTTCCAAGGCGCTGATGTCTGATTCCCTGAAGTGAAATCCTGTGTGAAGTCTCTTGGGCCAGTGAACCTGGTGGCCATGGAGGGACAAGAGGTGCAGAGCAGGAAAAAGAGTGTGGGGCACAGTCAACCCGTGTCATTTAGATATTCTGGAGCCAGACATGTAAGTAGAACTGTGGAGGGTGCATTCTAGGGTCTGGGTTCAGTCCTGAATATTTTTGGACCAAATGACTCTTAGCAGTATCTTCCAGGAACACATCAGTTCTTAAATAATTCAATGATGTAGACACCATTCACCCACTCTCTGTGCCCCTGAAACAGTACACAGTACAGTAACCAGGAGCTACTGCAATCGTTGGGCACAGGTTGTTGAGCAGGGCAATGTTCCCACCACAGCTGTGGACACAACTTGCAGAATGTTTATTTTATTGTCAACAGTCAGACCTGAAATGGATTAGAGGTCCTGGATCTCAGAAATGGATTCATCCATAGTTGGCACATTTACAGAGCAATTAAATCGAGATTATGATTGCTGCCTCATCCATGAGAGGCCTCACAGCTCTGGATCAGCTGTAAAACAAAAATTTGTGTGTTCACTCTGTTCTCCTTTGCGGACAAAGTTGCAACTCCCAACAAGACAGAGAGGGGTTTCAGTCTGGCAGGGCCAGAGACTATTCTTTCTCTTTCAACAAGAGAGAGAAACCTTGCATCATTCAAATGCCTGATGAAGGTCAGGAAATCAAGGCCCACGGCCCCTGTGTTTTCTGTGTCTGGGTCTTTCCAACAAACAGGCCATGCATAGCAACCTACTCCCCACAGCGTGGGGCAGTATTAAGTGATTCATAGTGTGCCTGGGAGGGGACGATGATGGATTCAATTATGACCACAGGACTACTTGCAGCAGTGACAGTTACTGATGACCTTCTAACTCCCACATTGTGATATCCATTTACTTGAGGCCCTGAGATTGTCTCAGACCACTGATAACAGAGAGGACACAACAGGGACAGTGTGGATCCATGACAGTGGTCCTGGACCCAACACAGACTTTAGCAGCAGTTGTCTGTGACAGTTCTAGGTGAACCTGACTTATGTTAACTGACTGAGGACCCCATCACAGGTCAGGCACAACATCTTCACTCTAATGAGGACTCTGAGTCCACAGGTGTATACAGCCCCACAAAGTAGGTAACACTACATATAGACACTAATTCATGCTCTCATTACTGAAAAGAAGTTCTAAAATCTCGTGGTTTTGTCCCACTCTTCTGGATTAGGGCCAGGGCTGCAGTGGGGGCCAGCAGGGAGGGCACAGACCCAGACTAAGCTCATTGTTACTAGATACATCCTCTTGGACCTGACCCAGACCTGCTCAGGATTCGGTATGGAGTAACTTAAATGCTATCATGCCCACCATCCCCAGGACACTCACACCTGCACTGAGGCACAGTGCTCTCTGCAGGTCTCCAACACCACAGCTCTGTATATAGTAGGAGGGCATGCAAATAGGGTCCCTCTAATGCAGCCCAGCTCTGACCCATCAGCTCTGGGACAAGAGCCAAGCCAGGAATTCTCAGGTGTTCCCAGTCCCTTTTCAGGACAGAACACAGACCACTCACCATGGAGATTGGACTTAGCTGGGTTTACCTTGTTGTCATTTTTAATAGGTAATCTAGGGATAATGAGAGACACTGAGTGTGCCAGTGGATATTACTGAAAGAAACAGTGCACAGGTGACAGTTTCCTGCCTTGATGTCTTTGTGTTTGCAGGTGTCCAGTGTGAGGTGCAGCTGGTGGAGTCTGGGGGAGGATTGGTGAATCCTGGGGGTTCTCTGAGACTCTCCTGCATGGCTTCTGGATTCAAACTTGAAGACTATGCCATGCACTGAGTCTGCCAGGCTCCAAGGGAAGGGCTGGAGTGGATCTCAGTCATTAGTGGTGGTTGTGATACCACATACTATGCCAACTCCATGAAAGGCCAATTCACCATTTGTAGAGACAATGACAAGAATATGCTGTATCTACAAATGAACAACCTTATAACCAAGGGCAAAGCCATGTATTACCATGTGAGAATATATTGAGTGGAAGTCAGTGTGAGCACTGACACAAATCTCTCTAAAGGAAGGGCTGTGATCACCAGGGGGAGCTCAATGTGCCTGAACAGAAGGACCATCTCAGGAGCAGGTGCACTTTGATATGTGGACTGGTTTCCTCTTCATGTAATAGTTTTCCTCAAAGAAACTTTCTTCATTCCTGAGTCTGTCCACACATCTGAAGTCTCTGAGTCAGAAAAGTCAATTGTAAATTCTCATGTTGACTAAAGACAGAGTGTCTTTCAGACACTCTCATTCTTAATCCTAATGAATCATCAAAACTTCTGAGCCACATCAGTTGAAACTAACTACAGGCTCTGTTGTACCCAAGACTGCGGCCCAGCCCCACACCAATGTTTTGAGCCAGCCACCAGCAGGGCTCCTTAAGGATGGACAGTGGGCATCACAGGCATACAAGCCCCATGCCAGAGGAGAAAGAACTTTGGTGGTGGTGCTCATTCATTTGGCATCAGGCTCGCAGCCCCAAGCACAGATGATGCCACAGAGGCAGATGGACCCACAACAGCTTGGTGTTCATGTCCAGGTTGATGGCAGACACACACACCAAGGGGACATGGAGTGTTTATCCCACACAGAGTTGAAATCACTGGGAGGAACAGGAAAGTCCCATTAACAGGTCAGATGTGCTTTGATAGAGGCTGGGGAGGAAATGGTTAAGGGGGGTTCTATGTATAGTGCTTGTGTGGTTTCAATCTCTCAATGGCATCTAAGGAAGAGACACAACCTTTATCATAAGATTTCCTGTGTGGGGCAGATGAAGCAGAGGCAGGAAGGATACACCATGGTCAGCAGTCAAACATAAAAGAACATTGAGTATGACACCCATTCCGCATAACAGCCATAAAGGATGAGTAAAGAATGAAATAAAGATTCATTGTGTGTGGATGACCACCATATTTATAGAAAATATAATGTAATTTAAGTAATTACATTATATTAAGTAATTTTAGTAACCCAATGATGATAAACAGGAAGGTCATAATGATGGTGATGATGATGATGATGATGATGGGTTGAGACAGGGCATTAGTCCCCATGAAACTATGGCCCTTCACTCAGACACACCATCACCAGGGCCCCTCCAGGCAGGTGTGACCTCTCTTCCCTGTAACTGGGGAGAGATTTCATAAATGGACCCCAAGTGAATTATACAGCTTGGCTGATCCATAGAGTGGAAAGGTCAGTGAAAATCACAAAGTGTCCAAGTGTGAGTCTCTAGACCTGTTACCTATATAAAGAGACACTGTGAAAATGTGTGTGTGGGTTATAAGGAATCCCCTTCTACCCATGGGCTATGACATGTCCCTTATTTCCCTTAATCTGTACCTGCAGATTCTTTCAAGTTTCTCTTTATAACCAACCTGTGTTTATACTTATTTTCTTATTTTCTAATATGATATAATCTGTCTCTATCATGTCCTGTTCTTTCATCTGGGTCTTCACTTAAAAAGTTTTACACCGGGGATCTAAGATGGCGTCGGAGTAGGAAGGAGCAGATTTGGCTTTCCTCTGCTCAGGGGAGAAAATCCTGACCGATCTATGGAGTAGAAAGGCAACCAACCAACATATTTCAGCATTTTTGAAAACAGAGGACCAAGGATTGTGGCAGAACCGAAAGAACAAAGAACGGATCCTAAGGGGAGTGCTGCAACAAGGTAGGGTCCCAGGACAAGTGTGTGGTCCCGGGGCTGCAGCCCCAGGCCCGGGGGCCGCGGATGGGTTTACCATAGGGTTATTGGGAGAGAGCCAGGTCAACTGCTCCCTCCCCAGCCGAGCAAGGTCTGAGCGGCTCTGGGAAGAATCCAGGTGCTGGCAAACACACCGGGGTGGTGAGAAGCCTTGGAGGTGGTGGACACCAGAACCGAGTCATGCAGCGGACCCAGACTCCCACGGTCACTGTTCTGGCTGGAGCTTTGGCAGTGAGAGAAGCCAGGCCACTGTGGGGAGCAGCGGGCTCGATCGGGAGGAATTTCTCAAGAGGAAGGAGTGAATAGACACAGACACTGTTTGGGGAATTCTCCTAAAGTGATCAGTGGCTCTAGCCTGTCTGCTCCCCAGCTGTGAGAGGGCAGGCTGCGGACGGGCCGCACCAGCTCGCGGGAGCACCGGTCGCACCAGCAGCAGGCAGCCGAGCCCGCGGTGGACGGGCCGTGCCCACTCACGGGAGCACCGGCGTGGGGGCAGCGCCTGCAAGGAGAGCATCCACGCACACCAGCCCACACCAGTAACCCTGGGGAAAGACCTGATTCCCACACCCAGGGCCCAAAGCTGAGGAGCCAGTGCGAACTCCACGGGCCAAGGAAGAAAAGCCAAACAAATCATCCTTCAACCTGCCTCAACCAGCAAGAGCAGAAAAACCGGTTTGGCCACTTTGAAATCAAGAGGCTTTTTAATTTGATTCTATTTTTTAACAATTTTTATTTTTTTAAGTTTTATTGTTTTTATTCTCTTTTGATTTCTTTTTCCTCTCTTACCTGATTTCTTGTTTTATTCCTTCCTCATTCCTGTCCTCCAACTTTATCTCTTCTCCCTGCATTCGTCTGCCTTTTCTATTTTTTACTTTTTTAATTTTCTTCCTAAATACCTACAAGTGAGACAAAATCCTGGATCGGTGAAAAGACCAAAGTTGAACCCAAAGAAGGGGCATCACAACAGCTGGGACAGTGAGATAAATGTCACTCTGCTATTACAGAGAACCTGCAAGTTATTGCATATTTGTATTATTATTATTTTTCCAGTGTTCCTACATCTTTTTTAACAGTATTTTTATATCCCTCTTCTTTTTGTATAGCCTGCTTTGCTAGGCTGGATATATTGTATGACCTGATAGCTTTCCCCTGATATCTCTTTCTAGACTGTATTACTAATCTACTGCCCATTAACTCACCTGTGTCCCATCAGCATACTACTCGATATTCTGTACTCCCTATCCTTGTTACCTAGATCTCATAGACTCTGCCATATGAATGTTGCCATAATATTATTGTAAATAACTGCTCTTCCATGCAATTGTAATTACTTCACCACACCCCCCCAGATCTTAGCCAATTTCAAAGTTTCCTGAATTCTATTACTGTAGTGGTTAACTCTATTCTCTCACACACTACACCTATTTACTATCCTTTACTCTCACCTTACCCCAGAATCTGACCGCCCACAACCTCTCTACTTTATAGATCCAACTCACAATCCTTCCTCCCCCAACAAGAGTCTTATCTTCTTTCCATCCTTTCTAAAAATCAGCTAGCTGGGTGGAAGACCACGGTTAACACTATACATAGTGAAAGGATCTCCTATATCTTCCCTACTTGCTACTACTGTAAATAGCATAGAATTTCCTGTTGCTGTCTTAAACCATTTGGCCTTCCCTCCAACTGATGACAAAAAAGAATAGGTGGAGGAGGTGAACACCAGGATACCCACTGGAAGAGGAAACCCAACAACAAAGGAACCACTAACAGATAACAGCAGAAGAAGGTGAAGGAGGGAGTAGTAACCACACAAACCTCAATCCAGGACTTATCTGGAAATACAACTAAACAGTAGAGACAGTACCCAATACAAACAACTGAACAAGATTTCTTTAAACCTTGTACACACAGAAGAACCAGCTTCAACACAACCTGCCCTCACCAGCACAACAAAATACAGAAGGTGGTGGACAGAGTGACCCACATTTAACCAGCTGGCGGAAAGGAACCACCAAGGAAAGACTCAACAACAATCAAAACCCAAAGGCAAACACAAAGCCAACTTAAACGACACCCCAAGACCAGTGAGCTTGGGGGGTCAAGGAAACAGCACCACTGAAACTCACAGCTACTCTACTAAAGAAGTTCACATCATAAACCCAGGGAGCCAGAACAGATCAATATAAGAAGCTGAGGCAAACAAGAAGAGTCTCACAAACAATGGGGAGACAAAGAAATAATCCCCAAATGAAAGGAAAGGAGGAAGCCTCAAAAAGAATGCTAAATGAAACAGAGGCAATTCAACTATCAGACATTGAATTCAAAGCAGTGATTGTCAGGAAGCTCAATGAGCTCACAATGAGCTACTAGAAACTACAGGGAAGCTACAATGAACTCAATGAAAACTACATCAGCATAAAAAAGGAAATAGAAACTCTCAACAAGGGCCAAGAGGAAATGAAGAATACAATTTCTGAACTGAAGAACACAGTAGAAGGAATGAAAAGCAGGATCGATGAAGCAAAAGATCCGATCAGCGAGCTAGAGGACAAAATAGAAGAAAACACCCAGAAAGAGCAAGAAAAGGAAAAGAGGCTCAGAAAAAATGAAGAGGGTTAAGAGAAATGCAAGACAATATGAAACGTAATAATATCCGCATAATAGGGATACCAGAAGGAGAAGAAGAAGAACAAGGGATAGAAAACCTAGTTGAACAAGTGATGATGGAAAACTTCCCTAATTTGATGAGACAAAAAGTCTCACAAATACAGATAACACAGAGAGTCCCAATCCAGAGGAACCCAAAGAGGCACACGTCAAGACACATCATAATTAAAATGGCAAAATTTCAAGACAAAGAGAGAATCTTAAAGGCAGCAAGGGAGAAAAAGGAAGTAACATACAAGGGGGCCCCAATAAGGCTAACAGCTGACTTCTCAATGGAAACACTCCAAGTCAGAAGAGAATGGCAAGAAATAATCCAAGTAATGAGAACCAGAGGCCTGCAACCACGACTACTTTACCCAGCAAGGCTCTCAATTAAGATAGAAGGCCAAATAAGAAGCTTCTCAGACAAAAGAAGTCTAAAAGAATACACCTCCACTAAACCAGCTCTGCAAGAGATGCTGAAGGGACTGCTTTAAGGAAAGAAAGGAAAAGAGAGAGTGAGAGAGGATTACACATACATAAAAGGCAATGAATAAGTACCTATTAATAATAACCTTAAACGTAAACGGATTAAACGCTCCAATCAAAAGACATAGAATAGCTGATTGGATAAGAAAACATAACCCACACATATGCTGTCTACAAGAGACCCACCTCAGGATAAAAGATCTGCACAGGTTGAAAGTGAAGGGCTGGAAACAAATTTTCCAAGCAAATGGACAGGAAAAAACAGCCCTGGTAGCAATACTCATATCTGACAAAATAGACTTCCAAAGAAGGACGATAAAGAGAGACCCAGGAGGTAATTTCATAACATTCAAGGGAAGAATTCACCAAGAAGACATATATATTGTAAATATATATGCACCCAACATAGGAGCACCCAAATACATAAAGAAAATCTTAGAGGACTTCAAGAAAGATATGGACAGCAACACAATTATTGTGGGGGATTTTAACACCCCTCTATCAAAAATGGACAGATCTTCCAAACAAAATATCAACAAAGATATTGTGGCATTGAACAATACCCTAGACGAAATGGGCTTTACTGATATTTACAGAACCCTCCATCCCAAAGAAGCTAAATACACATTTTTTTTTCAAATGTACATGGGACATTTTCAAAGATTGACCACATGATAGGACACAAAACAAGCCTCAACAATTTCAAAAAAATTGAAATCATACCAAGCAATTTCTCGGATCACAAGGGACTGAAACTAGAAACCAACCCCAAGGAAAAAAAACCCAAAACACTCAAATTCATGGAGATTAAACAGCATGCTATTAAACAATGAATGGGTCAAGAATGATATTAGGGAAGAAATCAAACGGTTTTTGGAAACAAATGAAAACGAACTCACAACAACCCAAAACTTATGGGGCACAGCCAAGGCAGTCCTGAGAGGGAAGATCATAGTGATACAGGTCCACCTAAAAAAGTTAGAAACAGTTCAAACAAACAACCTAACCCTACGCCTACAAGAACTCAAGGAACAACAACAAAGACAGCCCAGAGCAAGCAGAAGGAAGGAAATAACCAAGATAAGAGAAGAATTAAATGACATACAGACTAAAAGCACAATTCTAAAGATCAATGAATCCAAGAGTTGGTTCTTCGAAAAGATAAACAAAATTGACAAGCCTTTAAGCAGACTCATCAAGAAAGAAAGAGAGAAAACCCAAATAAACACAATCAGAAATGAAATAGGAGAGATTACAACAGATACCACAGAAATGAAAAGGATTGTAACAAATTACTAGAAAGAGCTGTATGCCAAGAAATTTGAAAACCTAGATGAAATGGACAAATTTCTAGAAAAATATAACCTTCCAAACCTCAATAAAATGGAAGCAGAAAGCCTGAACAAACCAATAACAGCAAAATAAATTGAAGCAGTAATCCAAAAACTCCCAACACACAAAAGCCCTGGACCAGATGGTTTCACGGGAGAATTCTACAAAGCATTTAAGGAAGAACTAACACCTATCCTTCACAGACTATTTCGAAAAATCCAAAAAGATGGAAGACTCCCAAACTCGTTTTATGAGGCCAATATCATCTTAATTCCAAAACTAGATAAAGACACTACAAAGAAAGAAAACTACAGGCCAACAAGATACTGGCAAACCGCATCCAACAGTACATTAAGAAGATCATACACCATGACTAAGTGGGATTCATTCCAGGTATGCAAGGATGGTACAATATTCACAAATCAGTAAATGTAATAGATCACATAAACAAAAGCAAAGACAAAGACCACATGATCATATCAATAGATGCAGAAAAAGCATTTGATAAGGTACAGCACCCATTTATGATAAAAACACTCAGTAAAGTGGGAATAGAGGGAGCATTCCTCAACATAATAAAGGCCATATATGAGAAACCTACAGCCAACATTATACTCAATGGGCAAAAATTAAAATCTTTCCCACTAAGAACAGGAACAAGGCAAGGATGTCCACTTTTACCACTTCTATTCAATATAGTACTGGAAGTTCTAGCCACAGCAATCAGACAAGAAAAAGAAATAAAAGGGATCCAAATTGGAAAGGAGGAAACAAAGCTGTCACTGTTTGCAGATGACATGATAGTGTACATAGAAAATCCTATAGACTCCACCAAAAAACTGCTTGACCTAATAACTTAATTTGGTAAAACAGCGGGATACAAAGTCAATATCCAGAAATCAAAGGCATTTCTGTACACCAACAATGAAACAGCAGAAGCAGAAATCAAGAAAAAATCTCATTCAAAATAGCAAAAGAAAAATAAAATACCTAGGAATAAACCTAACCAAAGAGGTAAAAGACCTGTATTCAGAAAACTACATAACACTGAGGAGAGAAATCAAGGAAGACACGAACAAATGGAAACATACGCCGTGTTCATGGATTGGAAGAATTAATATCATCAAAATGTCCATACTACCAAAAGCAATTTACACATTCAATGCAATACCTATTAAAGTACCAATGGCATATTTCACAGACATAGAACAAACACTTCAACAATTTATATGGAACGATAAACGACCCCGAATAGCTGCTGCAATTTTGAGAAAGAAGAGTAAAGTAGGAGGAATCACAATACCTGACACTATACTACAAGGCCACTGTAATCAAAACAGCCTGGTACTGGCATAAAAACAGGCACATAGACCAATGGAACAGAACAGAGAGCCCAGAAATAAACCCAAGCCTCTATGGTCAATTAATATTTGACAAAGGAAGCAGCAACATAAAATGGAGTAAAAATAGCCTCTTTAACAAGTGGTGTTGGGAGAACTGGACAGCTACGTGCAAAAAAATGAAACTCGAGCACCAACTTACACCTTATACAAAAATAGATTCAAGGTGGATAAAAGACTTAAATATAAAATGTGACACCATTAAAGTCCTAGAAGAGAACGTAGGTAGGAAAATCTCAGATATTTCACGCAGAAACTTTTTTACTGACCTCTATCCTAGAGCAAGGGACATAAAGGAAAGAATAAACAAATGGGACCTCATCAAAATTAAAAGCTTTTGCACAGCTAAGGAAAACAGTATCAAAATAAAAAGAGAACCAACTGTATGGGAAAACATATTTGCCAATGATACCTCAGACAAGGGTTCAATCTCCAAAATATATAAAGAACTTACACGACTCTACTCTAAGAAGACAAGTAACCCAATTAAAAAAATGGGCAAAGGACTTGGACAGACACTTCTCCAAGGAGGACATACAGAAAATCCAAAGACACATGAAGCGATGCTCAATATCGCTAGCCATCAGACAGATGCAGGTTAAAACCACAATGGGATACCACTTCAAACCAGTCAGAATGGTCATCATAAACAAAGCAACAAACAAGTGTTGGAGAGGATGTGGAGAAAGGGGGGACTGCAGACTGGTACAACCACTATGGAAAGCAGTTTGGAACTTCCTCAGAAAACTAAAAATTAATCTGCCTTCTGACCCAGCAATTCCATTGCTGGGACTCTATCCTAAGAACACTAAAATACCAATACAAAAGAACCTTTGCATCCCGATGTTCATAGCAGCACAATTTACAATAGCTAGGTGCTGGAAGCAACGTAGATGCCCATCAGTAAATGAATGGATCAAAAAACTATGGTACATTTACACAATGGAATTCTATGCAGCAGAAAGAAAGAAGAAGCTCATACCCTTTGCAACAGCATGGATGGAGCTGGAAAGCATTATGCTAAGTGAAACAAGCCAGGCAGTGAAAGACAAATGTCACATGATATCGCCTTTAACAGAAATCTAAACAACAAAACAAAACAAACAAACAAACAAACAAAAAAACTAGCAAAATATAACCGAAGACACTGAAATAGGGGATAGTCTGACAGTGGCCAGAGGGGAGAGAAGAGGGAATTTCAGGGGGGAATGGGTAGGGATTACAGGAACAAATTTGGAGGACACATGGACAAAAACTAGGGGTGGGGGTAATGGGGGGAAGGGGGAGGGTTGGGTGGGTGGGCTGGAATGGGAGTAGGGGGGAGAAAACTGTACTTGAACAATGATTAAAATGAAAAAAAAAGGTCTTACACCCATGTGTTGTGTAACACTTTGTTTATGAATATCCGGCATATTTCCATTGTGTGAGTCAAACTAAATCCAGCATCCCCCGCCCCTTACACAGTCCAAAGTCACTTCCAAGTTTGTGGTTAATTTTTCCAGCAGTGATCCACTCTTGTTACCAAATCCTAGTTTCTATGGCTGCTGTAACCAAAGGACATGGGCGGTGGTGACTAACCGATTTCTGGGGAGTTGATTTTGGGGAAAAAAACACAATAGAGAATCAATTAAAAACACTGATACCCCTGGCTGTTGTAGCTCAGTGGATTGAGCACAGGCTGTGAACTAAAGGGTCACCAATTCAATTCACAGTCAGGAAACATGTTTGGATTGCTGACCAGGTTCCCAGTAGGGGACACATGTGAGGCAATTACACATTGATGTCTCTCTCTCTCTCCCTGCGTCCCCACTCCCTATCTCTAAAAATAACTAAATAAAACCTTTAAAAATAAAAACATTGTTAACTTAATTTGTTGAAATTAAATAAATTTACACCAACAAAAATACATTAAACTAATGAAAAGCCTAGTGTGAAATGAAGAATTTATTTCCACGTCATATGTCTAAAGGAAGGGAGTGTTCATTGTACATTAAGAAGGTCGTATGTTGTGTGGGAGAGCCCAGCCCCCTTTGACCACATTGATCATCCCCAAAAAATCAGGGTTGAGGGAGTCTAGGAGTGAGGGTTTCCTGTCAGGATTGACACCCCCTTTCTTGTAAGCAAAACTGTGCAAGGAATTCTCCATTTTTTCTCCCTCTGAACCCCAACATCACTGATAATTCTGAAAGGACAAATCTGGCACCATTTACTTGTGGTGCCATTTACCAAGTGGGCTCAATACCTTGTTAGACATGACTGCCAGTTTACTCTTCTGGGCTGATTTCTCTACAACTGGGAAATATCTGGAAAACAGAACAGAATGTGACCAACTGACCCACAGCCATAAGAAAAAGATAACACTGGAGCAAACTGCAGCGTATGCAAAAGAACCAAAACCTTCTGTGCTGCAATGTCCCCAAAAGCACAATGGCAACACAAATGTACCCACGGCAACTCTTTAATAATCCAATAAAAAACGAAAGCCCCTCCAAATCACCATTGCTGTATCTCTCCACACTTAAGCCCCTTTCCTTGTTTGGAAAGTGAATCAACTTTGTTGTCTGCATTTTCTTCTCTTTGTGAATTCTTTCACAGCCTTTGTACCAGCCACCCTTACCAATACTAGACTGATAAAATAGGTAAGTTAATCCACTGGCATAATGATTTCAATATATGAAGAATCCTAATTTTTACAAATACAAAATCATTATTCTCATTTCTAGTAATTGCCCATGTAAAAGCATGATTATTTCTTATGCAATTAATTTGGAGTCTCAAATGTGCCCAGAAGCTGGTAAAGCCCTCACAGACCCTCTCCCTAACTCTCACTGTCTCTAAATTATCTTTAAACAACAGTAATGTGCACTGGTACTGCCAGGCTCCAGGAAAAGGCTGGAATAAACAGGGCACATATATGTTAATAGGAACATATTCTACAGCCCGCCCCTCAAGAGGCAAGCTTCTGTCATCAGAGACAAGCCAAAGAACCAGTTCTCTCTACCACTAAGCTCTATGACCACCAAGGACATGGCCATGCATTATTACACTGTGAGAGACACAGTGAGGAAATGTCAGTGTGAGCCCACACACAAGCCTCCCTGCCAGAGAAAGGAGGGCTGTTCTGTAGGAGACACGCAGGTCACTAGGGTGCTCATGACACCAGGGAGCACACAAGACCAGGAGGATTTGCTCCAAAAACAAGTTCACAGACACCATGTGTTAGCTCAGGTGTGGGTCATTCACTGTCCTTGTTAATTCATCCCCCTGCGTGGAGATATTTTTCCCATTTGTCACATCGATACATTCAGTCCATCATGCTCAAGGTCACTGGATGTCAACCAGGTGTGCACATGGTGACGGCACTACCTAGGGCCCCATGCAGGCATAAATAGGGACTGTGATAGAGAAGAGATGGTTCTTCTGAAATTAAGTATTGACCAACAAGGGGGCCCCAAACTACTCCTTCCCCAGCTCCCTGATTACAGCTACGTCACATGTGCACATGCACAGATGCTGATGGTGAACCTAAGGCTGAACCTCCAAGGATGAAGAGTTTTATATAAAGTCATAGCCAAATGAGTCAACCAACAGGAAAACTCAATCTTAGGTTCCAGCAGTTCAAGGAAATTTTACAATCTTCACAGACAACCCTACCAACACAGTATCTCTTACAATGGTCAACTTAAAATCTCAGTGCATGACCGTGTATTAATGTTCAAGAGACACAGAGAGGGGAAGCCAGCATGAGCCCAGACACAAACCTCCTGGCAGAAAACAGGAAGTCTGGGTTGCAGTGGGCTCTCAGGACACCAGGGGCTGCTCAAGACCCAGCAAACAGAGGATAAGCCCAGGAGCAGGTGCAGGCTATATTTTAGATGTCTTTTGTTTTTTTTCTAATTTTGTTATTTCCTGTCTCTGCTCAGCAACTCTTACCCTGAAATTCTTATTTTTTCCATTTCCAACTATGTGGCTTCTTTTGCCTTACAACTTATAATGTAGAAGAGATATTAAATACATACATATATACATATACATATGTGTGTATAAAGTACAACCTTAAATTAATAATTTTAGCATTTTAAATATGCTATCCACTATGCCTTAATGTAGTCACACCACTCTGCTTCATCACAATATCATGGTAAAAGCTTTTCTTCCCCTCAAACACAACTTCATATCCTTCAGTTCAGTTCTCAGTCCTGTGCCACAATTCTGCAAATTCATCTTTCCTTTCCGTACAGCTGTCCTAGCGATGTGATTTCAATGCTGAGCAAACTCACATAACACTTGTCCCTGCTGTGGGGCTATTGACATAAAAAATGCTGTTTTCCTTATGCCTATTATGGCATTAAAAAAAGGACATCAGTGTGGTGTTGGTCTAATACAGGATAGAACACATGCAGAATGCATTTTTCAGTGTGTGTGACAGAATGGAACATCCTGTGGTCCCACGTGAAGGGGACCACATGATGTCCTCTTTAATCACAAAGGTACAGAAGGGATGGTGTCCAGGGTTGTCTGAAACTCATGTAATGAAACAATGTAAGAGTGTATCGATCCCTTGGAGATGATGAGAGCCACATCACAGGAGCGATGGTAAGGAGAAAAAACATGAAGGGTCAGGGATACTGAACTCATTCCCATTTAACAGTAAACAGAGCCCCACAGATCAATTTTCACCTTAAAATCTTAGAGTTAAAACAGTCACATTTTAAATTTGTCTTATTTCCAATCATTCAAAATATGTAATCTGTCATTTGATTTGTGTTTCCACTTAAAACCAAACCACAGAATTTGCAAATACCAAGTCACCCAGAGATGTCCCCACGTGTGCCACAAATAAGGACACTGAAATGATGCAAATCAGCTTCATTGTTCATGTCCTTGTGTTCCTCTCTTCTTCATAGAGTAAAATCCTGCCTCTGAATTGAGCTCTTCCTGCCCAGGTCTCAGATGGATGGAAAAAAAAAAAAAGCTATTTAAGTGCAAGTGTCTTGCTGCCTCTGTGGTTCACAGTGACCACTGTGAGACAGTGTAACTTCTGCAACCCTGTTCCCACATGTCTCCTGAGTAGTTGGATGTATGACCCTCTGGACCAGAGAACAAGGTTGAATACCCACTGCCCATCCAGAGATACACCTCCATTCCTCCTCCCACACACACTTAGAGTGTCATCCACTCCAGGTCTTCACAATCACTAGGTCATTTCTCTGCCCCTCTTTCCAACATTAGTTCTGCACACAGAGGTTGACAAAGGACTGTCACTGAGCTGTTCACAAACCCGGGTGTCAGTTCCAGTTCATCTTTTTTATTGATCTCTCAGTCTCTCTGCAACCTTGGCCCTGTCTGGCCATGTTCTTGCTCATGAATGAAGCTCTCAGACCGTGCCCCTGTCATTTCTTCTTAGCATCTCCATCCTATCCTGGGTAGTTCATCCCTCATCTGCCTGGCAGTTACCTGACATATTTTCTTGAGGGATATTCTAGATTTCTCTGCTGCGTACTGTAGGGAGATTCACAATGCAAATTCCAATCAACTGAATCAAATGTTGACATGAATCAGGTCTTCATGCTGTGGAACATTGCTCTCCTGGACACGCTGCCACAGGAACCCAATTTTTGATCATATTAAGGATTCCAACCACCATTGCTTCATCAGTTCCCAGGACCTTTCTGTCCACATCAGGATTTTTTATTCTGTGGACAATGGAGGAGACCAAATTCTGTAAAGATTTTAAATAAAACACCAAAAACAAGATCCAGTTTTTAAAAAGTGCAATAAAAAGATATTTGTGAACAGGGAAAAAAACAAACAAACAAACAAACAACAACAAAAAAAAAACATTTCTACCACCAAAGATTCTACTGAGAGATTCTACTAAGGGAATTAAATTACAAGAATAGACAGGACAATTATGTTTTAAACCACATGTCTTATGGAATAAAGGGTTTATTGTACATTAAAAATGTCATGTGTTTTGTGGGAGAGCCCAGCACCACTGGAGTTCTGTGACCATCTCCATAAGCAGGGACAACAGAGGCAGGGAGTGAGGTTTCCTGTCAGGGTAGAAGTTTCCATTCCAGTGAGAAAATCTGTGTTAGGAATTTCCTTCATTATCCCCCTATGAACACCTACATCACTGACAAAACTGGACTGATAAAACAGGTAATTTAAAACATGTTTATAATCAGCCATGGCTTGCATGGCAAAGTGGATAGAAAGCTGGACTTCAAGGTTAAAAGTCACTGGTTGGATTCCCAGTCAGGGAACATGCCTGGGTTGTGGGCCAGGTCCCCGTTAGGGGGCACATGAGAGGCAACTGCACATTGATGTTTCTCTCCCTGTCTTTCTCCTTCCCTTCCTATCTTTCTAAAAAATAAATAAAATATTTTAAAAATAGTTTGTAGTCATTCCATGATTTGAAAAATCCTCCATAGTACATACATATAATTACTATTGTCATTTATAATATGTTCCATGTAATAACAATATCATTTCTCATACGATTAGTTAGGGCCACTGCAATATGTCATGGGCATGCATAAAAATAGAGTTTTCACAGGGAGTGGTAGACATAATCAAAATCTTCCAAAAATAAAATAAGAAAAGCATATGACTCTCTCACCTATTCTTGGGATTGTGTTATTCAGATAAAAATGTCAGAAAAAAATATTACATTCAAACTGTTTTTTTCTGTTTTTTAAAGTTTTTATACCAAGGTAGACATTATTTATGTATAAAATTACATTGATGAATATTTAATAATTGTTGGGTTTCAGAACATATCTGAACAAATAGTAATCCCTTCTGAATCTTTTTCAAAGATGCATGAATAATCAAAAGTGGTACATGCTCAACTAGTGCAGCATTAATTCTTATGCTCAGG
>NC_040917.2:2364006-2406753 GCF_004126475.2 Phyllostomus discolor | reverse complement strand
GGCTGATTTCTCTACAACTGGGAAATAACTGGAAAACAGAACAGAATGTGACCAACTGACCCACAGCCATAAGAAAAAGATAACACTGGAGCAAACTGCAGCGTATGCAAAAGAACCAAAACCTTCTGTGCTGCAATGTCCCCAAAAGCACAATGGCAACACAAATGTACCCACGGCAACTCTTTAATAATCCAATAAAAAACGAAAGCCCCTCCAAATCACCATTGCTGTATCTCTCCACACTTAAGCCCCTTTCCTTGTTTGGAAAGTGAATCAACTTTGTTGTCTGCATTTTCTTCTCTTTGTGAATTCTTTCACAGCCTTTGTACCAGCCACCCTTACCAATACTAGACTGATAAAATAGGTAAGTTAATCCACTGGCATAATGATTTCAATATATGAAGAATCCTAATTTTTACAAATACAAAATCATTATTCTCATTTCTAGTAATTGCCCATGTAAAAGCATGATTATTTCTTATGCAATTAATTTGGAGTCTCAAATGTGCCCAGAAGCTGGTAAAGCCCTCACAGACCCTCTCCCTAACTCTCACTGTCTCTAAATTATCTTTAAACAACAGTAATGTGCACTGGTACTGCCAGGCTCCAGGAAAAGGCTGGAATAAACAGGGCACATATATGTTAATAGGAACATATTCTACAGCCCGCCCCTCAAGAGGCAAGCTTCTGACATCAGAGACAAGCCAAAGAACCAGTTCTCTCTACCACTAAGCTCTATGACCACCAAGGACATGGCCATGCATTATTACACTGTGAGAGACACAGTGAGGAAATGTCAGTGTGAGCCCACACACAAGCCTCCCTGCCAGAGAAAGGAGGGCTGTCCTGTAGGAGACACGCAGGTCACTAGGGTGCTCATGACACCAGGGAGCACACAAGACCAGGAGGATTTGCTCCAAAAACAAGTTCACAGACACCATGTGTTAGCTCAGATGTGGGTCATTCACTGTCCTTGTTAATTCATTCCCCTGCGTGGAGATATTTTTCCCATTTGTCACATCGATACATTCAGTCCATCATGCTCAAGTTCACTGGATGTCAACCATGTGTGCACATGGTGACGGCACTACCTAGGGCCCCATGCAGGCATAAATAGGGACTGTGATAGAGAAGAGATGGTTCTTCTGAAATTAAGTATTGACCAACAAGGGGGCCCCAAACTACTCCTTCCCCAGCTCCCTGATTACAGCTACGTCACATGTGCACATACACAGATGCTGATGGTGAACCTAAGGCTGAACCTCCAAGGATGAAGAGTTTTATATAAAGTCATAGCCAAGTGAGTCAACCAACAGGAAAACTCAATCTTAGGTTCCAGCAGTTCAAGGAAATTTTACAATCTTCACAGACAACCCTACCAACACAGTATCTCTTACAATGGTCAACTTAAAATCTCAGTGCATGACCGTGTATTAATGTTCAAGAGACACAGAGAGGGGAAGCCAGCATGAGCCCAGACACAAACCTCCTGGCAGAAAACAGGAAGTCTGGGTTGCAGTGGGTGCTCAGGACACCAGGGGCTGCTCAAGACCCAGCAAACAGAGGATAAGCCCAGGAGCAGGTGCAGGCTATATTTTAGATGTCTTTTTTTTTCTTTTCTAATTTTGGTATTTCCTGTCTCTGCTCAGCAACTCTTACCCTGAAATTCTTATTTTCTCCATTTCCAACTATGTGGCTTCTTTTGCCTTACAACTTATAATGTAGAAGAGATATTAAATACATACATATATACATATACATATGTGTGTATAAAGTACAACCTTAAATTAATAATTTTAGCATTTTAAATATGCTATCCACTATGCCTTAATGTAGTCACACCACTCTGTTTCATCACAATATCATGGTAAAACTTTTTCTTCCCCTCAAACAAAACTTCATATCCTTCAGTTCAGTTCTCAGTCCTGTGCCACAATTCTGCAAATTCATCTTTCCTTTCCGTACAGCTGTCCTAGCGATGTGATTTCAATGCTGAGCAAACTCACATAACACTTGTGCCCGCTGTAAGGCTATTGACATTGAAAATGCTGTTTTCCTTATGCCTATTATGGCATGAAAAAAAGGCATCAGTGTGGTGTTGGTCTAATAAAGGATAGAACACATGCAGAATGCATTTTTCAGTGTGTGTGACAGAATGGAACATCCTGTGGTCCCACGTGAAGGGGACCACATGATGTCCTCTTTAATCACAAAGGTACAGAAGGGATGGTGCCCAGGGGTTGTCTGAAACTCATGTAATGAAACAATGTAAGAGTGTATCGATCCCTTGGAGATGATGAGAGCCACATCACAGGAGCGATGGTAAGGAGAAAAAACATGAAGGGTCAGGGATACTGAACTCATTCCCATTTAACAGTAAACAGAGCCCCACAGATCAATTTTCACCTTAAAATCTTAGAGTTAAAACAGTCACATTTTAAATTTGTCTTATTTCCAATCATTCAAAATATGTAATCTGTCATTTGATTTGTGTTTCCACTTAAAACCAAACCACAGAATTTGCAAATACCAAGTCACCCAGAGATGTCCCCACGTGTGCCACAAATAAGGACACTGAAATGATGCAAATCAGCTTCATTGTTCATGTCCTTGTGTTCCTCTCTTCTTCATAGAGTAAAATCCTGCCTCTGAATTGAGCTCTTCCTGCCCAGGTCTCAGATGGATGGAAAAAAAAAGCTATTTAAGTGCAAGGGTCTTGCTGCCTCTGTGGTTCACAGTGACCACTGTGAGACAGTGTAACTTCTGCAACCCTGTTCCCACATGTCTCCTGAGTAGTTGGATGTATGACCCTCTGGACCAGAGAACAAGGTTGAATACCCACTGCCCATCCAGAGATACACCTCCATTCCTCCTCCCACACACACTGAGAGTGTCATCCACTCCAGGTCTTCACAATCACTAGGTCATTTCTCTGCCCCTCTTTCCAACATTAGTTCTGCACACAGAGGTTGACAAAGGACTGTCACTGAGCTGTTCACAAACCCGGGTGTCAGTTCCAGTTCATCTTTTTTATTGGTCTCTCAGTCTCTCTGCAACCTTGGCCCTGCCTGGCCATGTTAATGCTCATGAATGAAGCTCTCAGACCGTGCCCCTGTCATTTCTTCTTAGCATCTCCATCCTATCCTGGGTAGTTCATCCCTCATCTGCCTGGCAGTTACCTGACATATTTTCTTGAGGGATATTCTAGATTTCTCTGCTGCGTACTGTAGGGAGATTCACAATGTAAATTCCAATCAACTGAATCAAATGTTGACATGAATCAGGTCTTCATGCTGTGGAACATTGCTCTCCTGGACACGCTGCCACAGGAACCCAATTTTTGATCATATTAAGGATTCCAACCACCATTGCTTCATCAGTTCCCAGGACCTTTCTGTCCACATCAGGATTTTTTATTCTGTGGACAATGGAGGAGACCAAATTCTGTAAAGATTTTAAATAAAACACCAAAAACAAGACCCAGTTTTTAAAAAGTGCAATAAAAAGATATTTGTAAACAGGAAAACAAAAACAAAAACAAAAACATTTCTACCACCAAAGATTCTACTGAGAGATTCTACTAAGGGAATTAAATTACAAGAATAGACAGGACAATTATGTTTTAAACCACATGTCTTATGGAATAAAGGGTTTATTGTACATTAAAAATGTCATGTGTTTTGTGGGAGAGCCCAGCACCACTGGAGTTCTGTGACCATCTCCATAAGCAGGGACAACAGAGGCAGGGAGTGAGGTTTCCTGTCAGGGTAGAAGTTCCCATTCCAGTGAGAAAATCTGTGTTAGGAATTTCCTTCATTATCCCCCTATGAACACCTACATCACTGACAAAACTGGACTGATAAAACAGGTAATTTAAAACATGTTTATAATCAGCCATGGCTTGCATGGCAAAGTGGATAGAAAGCTGGACTTCAAGGTTAAAAGTCACTGGTTGGATTCCCAGTCAGGGAACATGCCTGGGTTGTGGGCCAGGTCCCCATTAGGGGGCACATGAGAGGCAACTGCACATTGATGTTTCTCTCCCTGTCTTTCTCCTTCCCTTCCTATCTCTCTAAAAAAATAAATAAAATATTTTAAAAATAGTTTGTAGTCATTCCATGATTTGAAAAATCCTCCATAGTACATACATATAATTACTATTGTCATTTATAATATGTTCCATGTAATAACAATATCATTTCTCATACGATTAGTTAGGGCCACTGCAATATGTCATGGGCATGCATAAAAATAGAGTTTTCACAGGGAGTGGTAGACACAATCAAAATCTTCCAAAAATAAAATAAGAAAAGCATATGACTCTCTCACCTATGCTTGGGATTGTGTTATTCAGATAAAAATGTCAGAAAAAAATATTACATTCAAACTGTTTTTTTCTGTTTTTTAAAGTTTTTATACCAAGGTAGACATTATTTATGTATAAAATTACATTGATGAATATTTAATAATTGTTGGGTTTCAGAACATATCTGAACAAATAGTAATCCCTTCTGAATCTTTTTCAAAGATGCATGAATAATCAAAAGTGGCACATGCTCAACTAGTGCAGCATTAATTCTTATGCTCAGGAAGGTGAGCCCATCATTTGATCCAATTCCAATGTCTCTCATAAACCACTCGATCCTCTCTCTCTGACAGGCATGGTGAGTGAGCTCAAGAGAAGAGATATCCTCACAGAGGTCTGAGAATGGTCAGGGTGTTGGACTTCTGACCCTCCCCACTTATAGGGAAAAGGCCGTCCCACAAGCAAATTCCACTTCCAAGTCCAGAGTAAATCCTCCTCTGGGCAATAGGGTCTCTCAGCTCCTCCTCACATGGCTTTGAGGTCTCTGGGGGAGGCAGAGTTGTGTTCTACAACAAGATGAGGCTACTGGGTCTCCTGTGTCTGGTGACAAGCCCCAGGATGAGTGTATGAGATGTCAGACAAGTGTTTATGGGATGGTGGTGAATGCATGTGAATGACAAAATTTGATGCTTCTTGTCCCCAGGTGTCATGTCCCAGGTACAGCTAGAGGAGATAGGCCCAGGACTTGTGAAGCCCTCACAGATGCTCTCCCTCACCTGCACTCTCCCTGGATCCTCTTTAATGAGCTATGGTGTCCACTGAACCCACCAGCCTATAGGCAAAGGGCTGGAATGGGTCACTGTTATATGGAGTGATAGAAGCAGACTCTAACCCAATGCTGAAATCCCAGCTCAGCATCACCAGGGACACCTCCAAGAGCCAAGTATATTTAGCCATGGCTAGTATGGCTCATTGGATTGAGTGCTGGCTTGAAAACCAAAGCATCACCAGTTCAATTCCCAGTAAGGGCATGTGCCTGATCTCTAGGCCATGTCCCAGGGTGGGGGGAGGAGGGGCGGCTGTGATAGGTAACCATGAAATGTTGCTTCCCTCCCTCTCTTTCACCCTCCCTTAAATTCTCTATAAAATTAAATCAATAAAAACTTTTAAGAAAACAGCCGGGTATTTGAAACACTGAAAAGCCTAAGAACCAACAGCACAGCCATGTATTAGTAAACGAGAGACACATTGGGGGAAGTCAGCGTGAGCCCAGACACAAACCTCCATGTAGGAGAGGCTGCGACATCCATGGGATGTTCAGGGGTCTGGAACACAAGGACACTACCAGAATCAGGTGCAGTTGGAGGTTAGGGTAAATTTCCTGTCTGGTTTCCTGTTCATGTAACACTTTCCCTCAGAACCTCTCTAGATTCCTAATTCTATGCTCACTTTTGAAGACTCTGAGTTAGACAAGTCTGTTGTAAATGAAGAAAACATATTCCTGTGGACATAAGTCTGAGTCTGTCCTGTTGTTAATAGTGCAACCCAGCCCCACACAGCTAAGTGTCCGAGCTGGTGAGCATCAGGAGAGGTGTGTGCAGGGCAGTGAACAGCAACAAAGAAATGTGTGTGTGTGTGTGTGTGTGTGTGTGTGTGTGTGTGTGTGTGATTTATTGAGCAGTGGGATTAGGGCCTCACACAGGGATACCTAGATGGGCCCTCCAAGCACAGGAATCTGAGGACATCAGAAGCCCCCAAACTTCACAAGAATTATGCTCAGTGGTATTGGCTGAGTCAGTGCATCTGGCATTCCCAGAAAAGGAGATCCCTGGAGATTTAATAGGCCCCTGGTTTTATGACTCCTCTCTGGGTCACTGGGGTTTAGTAAAGTCAGTTCTCTGTGCCTAGAGATGTACAAGCACATGGTGTCCCTGGAGAGTCATCCTGAAGTCAGGGCACTGCCTTCAGTTCTAGATAAGAGATCCTCAAAGGATCCCTCCCTTACAGACGTCCTGACAGCACAGCCCCTCACCATGGACTGGAGCTGGAGAGTGCTTTTCCTGGTGTCAGTGAGTACAGGTAAGTGTCTTCCAAGTGTTTGCATTGAGAAGGGGACCAGGAAGAGTCAAGGGGGAATTCTACCTACTCCTGTCTCCTCTCCACAGGTGTCCACTCTGAAGTGCAGCTATTACAGTCTGGGTCTGAGGTGAGGAAGCCTGGGGCCTCAGTGAAGGTCTCCTGCAAGGCTTATGGATACACCTTCACCAGCTACTGGATGCAGTGGGTGCGACAGGCCCCAGGACAAGGACTTGAGTGGATTGGAGAGGTTAATCCTAGCAATGGTAATACAAACTACGCACAGAAGTTTAAGGGCAGAGCCACCATAACTGCAGACAAGTCCAGGAGCACAGCCTACTTGGAGCTGAACAGCCTGAGAGCCGAGGACACGGCCGTGTATTACCTGTTCGAGAGACATAGTGAAGGGAACAGAGCATGAGCCCAGACACAAACCTTCCTGCAGGAGGGGCTGTAAACACCAGGGGTGTTCACTGTCCCTGAACACAAGGACCTTCTCATGAGCATGTTCACTAGGAGTTCTTTGCAGGTTTCCTGTGCAGTTTCCTCTTCCTGTAACACCCCCCACCAAGAAGTCTCTCTGGATTCTTAATTCTGCACTCATCTCTTACTCTCTGAGTTAGAGAAGTCTGTGGTAAATAAAGACAATATTCTCACATGGACCAAAGTCAGATTCCCTTTCAGGGGGTCTTGTGACCAATTCCAAAGAATCATCAAACCTTCTGACCCAAGTCAGTTGAATCTAACCAGAGAGGCTCTGTTGGACATAACAGTGTTGCCCAGCTCCACACTGCCCAGTGTCCAAGCGGGCCAGCACCAGGGTACATCCATACTGTGCAGTGGGCAGCAGCAGCTAATGAAATGAGTGCCAGAAGGTGAAACACCCACTGTGTTGATGGTCACTGCTTTGGCATCATGCTCACCCCACCCAGCAAAGGTGATACCACATAGGGCAGAGGTGCCAACAAAAGGTTGGTGTGGGTGTCCAGGCTGGAGACTATGTATAATGTATCCCCATGGACAGGCTTCCTTTTCCCATTCACACATAGATACACCCAGTGCATCAGGTTCAAGTTCAGCGGATGCCCATCACATTTGCACGTGGTGACTACACTCCCAAATGTCCCATAGAGACATGAATAGGGGCTGTGAGACAGAAGCGATGACTCTTCTGAAATGCATTATTGATGAACAGGGGTGTCCCAACATAATCAGTGTTATGCTCCCTGATTACAGCTACACCACAGATCCACATGGACACAGATCATGACGATGAGAATAAGGCTGAGATGCCAAAGATGAAGAGTTTAGATAAAGTTAAATCCATTATCTAAAGTAATGGGAGGGCATATGAATGTTGTATGTATTCTGTAATGAATACAGAAAAATATTGTTTTTCATATCAATACTATTGTATTTATATCTGTTACTTCTTTTCTTATTGTTGTTCAAGTGCAGTGTTCTGCCTTTTCTGCAACTCCTGTCCACTAGCCCAGCCCTTTCTGCCTCCCTCCCCCATTTCCACCCCCTTGTTATTGTGCATATGTCCTTTATAAGTGTTTCTGTATATCCTTCACACTCTTCCCCCGTTACCCTCTCCCCTCTCCCTTCTGATCACTCTCAATTTCAGTGTCTTTGGCTATACTTCACTCGCTTGTTCATTTTGTTGATTAGGTTCCTGTTAAAGGTGAAATCATATGGTAATTGTCTTTCACCACCTGGCTTATTTCACTTAGCATAATGCTCTCCAGTTACATTCATGCTGTTGCAAAGGGTAAGACCTCCTTCTTTCTTTCTGCTGCGTAGTATTTGATTGTGTAAATGCACCATAGTTCTTTGATCCATTCATTTACTGAAGGGCGCCTAGGTTGCTTTCAGCACTTGGTTACTGTTGAATGTGCTACTATGAACACTGGGGTGCATAGGTTATTTTGGATTGGTGTTTCAGGGTTCCAAGAATATAATCCAAGCAGTGGAATTCCTAGGTAAAAAGGCAGTTCCATTTTTAGTTTTCTGAGAAAATTCCATACTGTTTTCCATAGTGGTTGCACCAGTCTGCATCCCCATCAATTATTTCTTAAATATTTCATGCATTTGTTTGTTTATTTGTTTATTTATTTATTTTGAGAGATAAGGGGGGAGAAAGAGGGAGGAAAATATCAGTGTGTGTTTGCCTCTCAAACACCTCCTGTTGGGACCATGCCCCACAACCCAGCCATGTACCCCCATAACAGGGTGCAGTCAGAGGGCCCCCAGACAGGAATTTAATGAGGTTGAGAACTCAAGGTGTCCAGGATATATTAAAAATAAAGGATGTCCTCACCCAAACAAATCTGAACTGGGGGATGTGACACATCGAGCAGGGCCATTTGTGTTGTTTTGCATAGAGACGATTTTGCAAATAACCTCTAGAATGACCATTTACCATATCTATAACTTTTAACTGGTTTCATGGTTATGCTACATATCTGTGGCCATGCCTTGAGCCTGCAAGATGAGAGTGACTTCCACCCATGACTTAATTGGGAGGCAACTCCCACTGGTTAGAGAGCCTGAGTGACAGCTTGTAGATGAGTGGCTTAAAACCACAGAACCACGCTTGCCTGGACTTACTATGGCAGCCCAGTAAAGCTTTGAAAACACGGGAATGCTGGCAGGTATAGTTGGTTGTAGGAAGTGTTGGAAAATTAGGCTGGAGAGGAAGATTGTTGCTGGGATTTAAACCCTGGTCCAGTAGACATGGGAGGAAGAATCACAGGGCTTTGGGTCTCCCTTTGCCATGCAGCTTAGGAGCTAGAAAGCAAGATGTAGCGGTGATGCAGAGCTCTCTCTTAGAAGTTTGGGAGAATGTACAACAGACTTTGTGAGAAGGAAAGGGGTGAAAGGACTCTTGCTGGTGGGTCAGGAGAAGGTGCCACATGGTTTTTATTAAGAACTTGAGATCAAGGTAGCAACAAAGCTGATGGTACTGGGAATGGCAGGAGGCCTGGCTGGTGAACATGGATTACTGGGAAGAATCGGGGGCTACCTGAGCAAAGGATTTGTATTTCTTTTCCTGAGGTATGGTATCTGAACTGGGCTAAAAGGGGAATAGAAGGGCTGTTTGTGTTTGAGAGTGTTTTAAGACACTTTGGGATTTTGATCATTACTCTATGTTTGTATAACTTTTAAATAAATAGTTCCCTTTCTTTTTACCAATCTCTGACATTGAGAGCTATAATCCCCAGGGCAAGGTGAACCTAGAACAGCAGGATCTCAGGAGAGGGTGGTCCATTTGGTAATAGTATCTTGACCTGCCACAGGTCTGTTCTGTAGCATCCTGACTGGGAATGGAACCAGGGATCTTATCATCTGAAGGCCAGCATTTTATCCACTGAGCCACACCAGACAGGGCATACATCTCTTATTTCATATAGTGATTTGCATCAAGATTTTCTATAACCAAATTTCTATAATTTAATCACACACTCTCCAATCCCCAACTACATTTTACCTAAGCAGATGTGTGGGGGTCTCTACAGATGTTCCACCTCCCACAACACTGGGTCCATGCTCTCTAGGGTCACATTGTGTTCTGAGCTCATACTCTGATTCATTTGTGGAAGAAATAGGTCAGAAGGAACTTCCTGTGACATGAACAGGAACCTCTTGCACTTTTAATGCTCCCTATTGCCATGACTATTGGATTGTCTTGGTGTGTCCATTACTCGAGATTTTCAAAGGCATGTATCTCTTTAAATATGTCTGGTTTATGAAAATTTACTCTCTTAGGTCATTTATGCATCTCATGGAGAAGCTGGATCAGTGGGGATGACACAGGTTCAAAAGTGGGGAGTAATTGTTATCAAATAGGCACCATTAGACATGGCACGCTCTGGGACCATGCCCTTCATGTCACCACCGAGCCCCAGGGCTCCCTATATAGTAAGTGGACATGCAAATAGGGTCCCTCTGCTCATGAAAAGCAGCCAAGCCCTAACCCTGCAGCTCAGGGAAAGGAGCCCAGCCCAGGATTAACACGTGTCCCCAGTCCCTGCTCAGGACAGAACACAGACAACTCACCATGGACTTTGGGCTCAGCTGGGTTTTCCTTGTTGCTGTTTTAACAGGTAATCTCTAGAGAATGGGAGACACTGAGGGTGTGAGTGGATGCATATGAGAGATAAAGTGGGTGGAGGAGTGTTTCCTGACCTGACATTTTTGTGTTTGTAGGTGTCCAGTGTGATGTGCAGCTGGTGGAGTCTGGGGGAGGCTTGGCGAAGCCTGGGGGTCTCTGAGACTCTCTTGTGCAGCCTCTGGATTCACCTTCAGTAGCTACTATATGGACTGGGTCCGCCAGGCTCCAGGGAAGGGGCTGGAGTGGGTCTCACGGATTAGTAGTAATGGTGGTAGCACATACTACGCCAACTCTGTGAAGGGCCGATTCACCATCTCCAGAGACAATGCCAAGAATGAGCTCTACCTGCAAATGAACAGCCTGAGAGCTGAAGACACTGCCGTCTATTACTGTGCAAGAGACACAGTGAGAGGAAGTCATTGTGAGCTCAGACACAAACCTCCCAGAGGGAGCCAAGAAGGCAGCCCTGCAGGGGCTTCTCCAGACACCAGGGGGCGATCAGGACACACTCATTTCTTGGTTCAGTTCCTGAACCAAGGCAGATATACAATAACTCTTGGTTTCCTGGCAGCTGTGGTTTAACTCTCCACAGAGCAGTTTCCCTCTGGGAGTGCCCCTTCCTTCATGATTCTGTGCTTACCTCTTAACTGAGTGAATTATAGTGGCTTGCTGTAATAAGAGGAAAACATTTCACACACACAGAAGGCAGAATGTCACATTTGCTTACTTTCATCCTTATGAATCATAGTTGAATCATCAAATCTTCATGACCCACATCAGTTACATCCAACCAGAGTTTCTGCTGGACCCAGCACTGCAGCCCAGCCCCACACACCTCAGAGTCCAAGCTGGCCAGGATCATGGCATGTGCTTGCTGGACAGTGGGCACTATAGGCATATGAACCCAATGCCAGAGGACAAGGGCCCCAGTGCTGATGGTCATTGACTTGACTCCCTGTTCATGACGACCAATAGCAGCCGACATCATGCAGATGCAGAGGGACCCCACCACACCTTGGTACAGACGTCCAGGCTGATGAAGTCACACACAAAGTGGGACAATGAAATAGTTTGACACTTCATTGTAGAGTCTCTTGAGACTTTTCAGCAAGTCAGGAATGGCTGGTCCATGCCACATGAAGAACCTGGTTCTAGTTCTTATTTTCCATTCATGAGAAGGTCCAAGAGGACCTGCTCAGCAGGACAGGTTTGTGTGGTTTCAGTCTCTCACCTGCATCAAACTAGAGAAATTCACTACTTTATAAATTTCCTAGCTTTGCACAAGAGGAGAGAGAGGGATGAATGTTAATTTGTCAGCATTGAACATCAAAAACTAGACCCTTACTTCTTATTCCATAGAACTAATGGGAATCATGCCTGGGAACATAAAGGAAAGACCATTATGACTAGAAAACTAATTTAGTCCTTAGAAAATGAGAATAATGGTTATTTGTAAGGAAAATGAAAATAATGGTTATTTGTAAGGAATAAGGGGAAGTAATAATAAATTATCAATGCATGTTAGTTCCAAGTCTAGGGTGGAAGCTATTGATTCTACGCATGTGTCAGCTTGTTCTGAAGGACTTGCAACCCCTTTCTGCTTCCAACTATGAGGAGTGTCCACAGGATTAAGGGGACCCTCAGATTGGGGAGGTCTGCTGGAGTAGCCTTCCAACGGGATGGAAACATGCCTTGATTCCTTTTGTGTTTCTATGGGTGACTGTTTGTGTCACTCAAAAATTTACACACTGAAATTTGAGACTCATGATATGATGTTAGGGTGTGTGGCCTTAGGAGCAGTGACAGTCCTGGGGTGGAGCTCCCCTGGACAGGATTAGGGCCTTTGTAACAGAGACTGAGGTAGCTGCCTTGCCCCATCCACCCTCTGAGATTACAGGGAACAGGAATTAGGGAGGAGTTTTACCTGTCAATCAAAACTGCTGGCACATATTGTTGGATTTTATAGATCCAGACCTGAGAGAAATAGATTTCTGTTGCTGGCAATGGCCCAGTCCACAGGCCTTTGTTAGAGGAACCAGAATGGTTTAGGACTGTACTGTAACATGAGCACATGGGTTGCCACCCTGGGATTTTGCTGCTATTTTTGTTGTAAAAAGTGCAGCATCAGTGTCCTTCCAGTGCTGTTCAAGGACAGTTTTCCTCTGGTCTTTTCTTCCACAGAAACAATGTCCTCATTGAAAGTTATAGGAGACTCCTAAACAGATGTAGCAGGAAGGCAGCATTAGAAGTGGGCATAATCCATGAATCATTTCAGTATTTACCACATCAGCACGGAGCCAGGTTCAGTATTCACTGCAAGTAAGATCCCTAAAGTCATGGTCCTCCCAGTCACCACATCACAAGGTCACAGCTGATGTGTGCTTGAAGGCATGCACATGAACACCACTCAGGAGGAACATTGGCCAGAGGCATTTGAGAAGTCACCTAGGTTTGATCATTTTAACTCAACAAGTCTTTTTTTTTTTTTCCAAACACTACAGTGATGGTGTATAATAATGACAGTGTGAGATGTTGACCAGAGGAACCCCTTACTGATTAATGGTTCTGGTGTGGTGTGCACTTCAGTCACTTCAGGTGATGGTTGGTAAGCCTTTGGGGTCAAAGGGGGAACAGCTGTGCACAGAGGATGTCCAGGCCAGTTAAGGGGCTCTACATAGGTTTATTTCTTCTTCCCAATCTCATTCTGGATACTGATGGACTTTGAGGGCACACGCATACAATGAAGAGTCATTCTTTCTTGGTAGAACAAAAGTGCCCAGTGTCCTCAGCCCTGGGAGGCTGATGATGGAGACGAATCTCACCCTTTTTTGACACATGAACAAAGTCACACAGGTAATTTATTCTGAGCTAAATAGCATGAAACACTGTGCATGATGAATATCACTGTAAATTAAATTGTGTTAAACTGTTTGTTTGATGGTAGAAATTAGCTACAGAAACAAGTCTGCCGCCTGTATACTAACTAGTCTCTTATTAAATTTTCACTACCACAACAAGGATGTTTGTGCCTCTGAGTTGAGTGGGTTTCTCACTCACAGACTTCAGTTCCCTGGCCCTGGGAAGGAGCACATGTAAATGGGCCATTCCTTGTGTTGATAAACCAAGCCCCACCACTGACCCAGCACCTTAGGGAGAGAAGCCCAACCCCTGACCCTCTGCACTTTGCACTCATTACATCAGTTAACCCAGAGGAAGATCCATGAAGTTTGGGCTGAGCTGGGCACTTGCTCTGATGATTGTACATGGCAACAATATGAAGAAAGTGGGACTTGAGTGTGTCTGTGTCTGCTGATACTGAGAGTCCTTTGTCTAGAGGTGTCCATTGTGAGGTACAGCTGATGGAGTCTGAGGGGACCTGAGACAAGCTGACGGTCTCTGAGGCTCTCCTGAAAAGGCTCTGGATTCACCTTCAGTGACTACCATATATCCTGGATTGGCCAGGCCTCCAGGAAAGAGACTGGAATGGATAGGTGTTATTAGAAACAGAGGTAACAGTCACACAGCAGAATACACTGTGTCTGTGAAAGGCAATTTCATCTCAAGAAATGATTCCAAATGCACTCTCTGAAAATAAACACCTAGAGAACTGAGGGCACAGCCATGTATCACTGTATGAGATACAGTGAAGGAAACTCAGTGTGAGCCCTGAAGGAGGGGCTGTAACCATGGGTGGGCACTGAGTCTCCCTGAATGGGGGCAACACCAGGAGCAGTTGCGGCTGGATGTTTGGGCTTTTTTTTTTTTCTGTGTGGTTTCCTCTTCCTGTCAAAGTGCCCCCCAGGAAACCTCTCTGGTTTCCTGATTGTGTGCTCACATCTGAATTCTCTGAGTTAGAAATATTTATTGTAATTACAGACAGACAACATCCCCTTGCAAAAAAGGGGCAGAGTCATTTTCAAACACTCTTGTGCTCAATTCCAATGAACAATCAAACTTTCTGACCCTTGTAGTTGAATGTAACCAGAGGCTGTGTGGACCCAACCATGTAGCACAGCCCCACATTGCTCAGCTTCCAAGCTGGCCAGCTGCAGGACACAAGCCTGCTGGATAGGATACCTAACACCAGGGGGGAAATGCCTAGTAGTGGTCATTGACTTGACATCATGGGGAAAGCATCAGGTATAGGTTACATCACACAGAAGGAGGGTGACCCACAGTTCTGTGTGGATGTCTAAGTTGATGACAAATCCCCACCAAAGGGGCATGACATGTTTATCACACACATAGTTGAAATCTCTGGGAGGAACAGGAAGAGCACTTCACCAAGGTAAACATGCTTTAATGGAGACAGGGAAACAGAAATGCTGAGGGTTTTTATTTTTTCGAGGCGTGTGGGAGGGGAGTCTGCTTTTGGGGATTGTGAAGATTCAGTCTCCCAGTGGTATCTAAAAAGGAGAACCAGACTCTTATCAGATTTCTTGTGGGGGTGGATGAAGAAGAGGCAGAAATGAGACTTCATTTGACAGCATTGAAATATAACAGTAAAAATGGTGACTACCTATTTCAATTAAAAAGCAAACCATAAAAATGAGCAAAACATGAGATGAATGTCATAATGTGTGAATAACAAACTTGTGTACAGAAAAGGATAGGAATGCCAATTACAAGAAAGCAATTGATGTTGATAATGATGGTGATGATGATGAAGATGAAATGGTGATGGTGATGATTATGATGTTATCTTTATGAAGTTGGTGATGGTGATGAAGATGATGGTTATGGTGAGGACGAGGATTCTGATGAACTTGGACTGAGTAAATTGTCTTGGTTCAATTAAGTGATGTTTATCGGGACACACCATCACCATGTTCCTTCACTTGGGGTGTCCTATCTTCCTTGTCGGTGTTGAGACAGTTTGTAAATGGAGTCCAGTGAATTATTCAGATTGGGTGAGCCATGTTGTGGCCAGGAGAGTAATGACCTAAAGGTTTTCTAATTCGTAATCACTTGGGCCAATGACATCATTACCAAATGTGACAGAAACACTGTGAAAATGTGAACATGAAACAAGGAATCCACTTTCCACTTTTTTCCAATGACATGTTCCTTGTTTCTCTCGATCCCCACCTGCAGAATCTTTAACAATTCTATCTCTAACAAATTCCTGTTTTCTAAGATAATATGAAGTAACTGTATCATGGCCTGTGCTTCCTTGTGGATGCTCTCTTAAAAAGTCTTTAAACACATATGTACAGTAAACTGTGTTCATGAAAATAAAGCATGGTTGTGCATGTGCCTCTGTGACTACCATCCTCCCCTTACCCATTTGCAAAGTGTCTGCTCCAGTCCCTATGTCTGCTGTAACCAATAAACATGGATAATGGAGACTGATCTATTTTTTCTGGGGAGATATTTGAAAAAAAAAAAAAAACACCTAATAAAAGATCCATTAAACTACTGATACATTAGACTTTATTAAAATTTAAGAAATTTGCCCCACAAAGATCCATTAAGTCAATAAACACGCAGATGAGAGTTTACAGACTATGTTTCCAAATTTCCTGTCTGATGGAAGAAAGTGTTTATTGTACATTAAATACATTATATATTTTGTGGAAGATCCCAGCACCCTCTGACCATAGAGCTCATCCCCAGACACTGGGCTTAGAAAGGATCAGAGTGGGAGTTTCCTTGAGGGTTGAAGTTCCCTTTCCAATGAGCCAATCGGTACTTACAATTCTCTTCATTCCACGCCCCCTGAACAAAAACATCACTGACATCACTATACTGAGAATGTTACACAACAAAAAGGGGGGCCTGGGATGATATACTGTTATTGAAAGAAGCCCCAGGCCCGTTATGTTCGTCGTTACGTTCGCCATTACAGGAAAGACGTCTCTCAATGCCAGAGATTTGTGAAAAGAAAAGGAAACAATAATTTAATGCTATACAAACTTAAAGTAGGGACCTAATGTTTTTACCAAAAATCCTAAAGTCCCTTAAAGCACACACAAACAGACACAGTCCTTCCTTCCTTCCCCCTTTGCCCAGTCCAGAGTACCATATCTCCTAAAGCTGCGGGGGGGGGGGGTCCCTACTCTGGCAAAGGCACGTGGTCTTCTCTCCCTGGACCACGGGAGTCGCCACTCTGCCAGAGCCGCGTGGTTCCCTCCCTCAGGGCCGAGAGAGTCTTCACTCTGCTAAAGCTGTGTGGTTCTATCTTGCAGGGCTGCACATGGTTCTCCCCCCTCAAACGGCTGCCAGGTCTCGGATTAAATCCCATCACCAATCTTTCTCTGAAACGCATTTCCTGCTCCTCTCACAATTGGCTACAGCTGCCAGATTCTGGGCAGGTGTGGCCCTGTGGTGTGGAGCCAATTATCTCCAGGTTCTTCTGGATCTTATTACAGATGCCTATCTGAGGCTCCCCTCTTGGCTGCACCCTGTTACAATCCCTCCTTTCAGATTTACACCCACTTTATAATCTTAGAAAGGACAATGGACGAAGGTCTCATCTTCTTGTAACTGCTTCTGGCTGGAAAAGGACGTCATTCTACCCACCCAGGGGTCAGGGGTGCTCTGAAAGGGGGTGGGGGATGCAGCATGGAGGGAGTCCTTCCTGTAATGGGAAGGACTTTACAGGATCCTGGTCAGTTGGCTGTCACCAGGAAGTCTCAGGCTCGATGTCCAAAGGCTGGCATTACTGGACTGTTGGTGTCCTGGTCATATTCTGGAGGTGACAGATTTTGGAAAAAGTTGGAAGGCACAATGAAATCATAACCACTAAATGACAAAGTCAAGGGCTTAGGTAAGGAATGGCTTTTCAGGAGGAAGGTGGACAAGGCACGCTACACCTATCTAAAACTCTTGTGGCCCACTATACTTCCCTCAAGCCTAGGGGAATATGTTAGGATTTCCCTCCTTTCAGATTTCTGGGCCCTTTTCTGTCCAAGCCATCAAGACAGAAATGGGAAAATCAGTTCAAAGTGAAACCCACAGATCGCCCGAACCCTTCACCAGTCCAACCACTTAGTTCAGCCAAACCATTGAATCTCAGGGGGAGATGATAAAAATGGGATCCTTAAGGGAGGCCTGCATTACCGTCAATCACTCAGGTAATGAGGTTCTAGGCATATGCCCTACAAAAACAGAAGGACACACAGGCTAATTTACACAAAAATTCCCAAGCCAGTCTCTGTGCCTGGGAGACTGTCTTTTGGGAAGACACCTTGTTACAAGGCCCTTGCTACAATGATATTTAACAGTGGCGCTTTGACAGATCCTTTGTGCCTGTAAATTGAAAAGCAAATTTTCAAGACAGTTAGTTGGGCCATTTCTGATGTTCAGTGCTGAGTATCGTATTTTCCTCACGCCATAATTTTTCTCCTTAAGATCACCCTCACTGTTATTAAAGGGACTACTTTGAGTCCCGCTTTTAATTTTGATTGTTCATTTGTATAATCACACCAAGAGCAGCCTGGATCACTTATGATCCTTGAATCTACTTTGCTGGGACTCACACAGGGAGCCTTTAGATTGACTTCTCAGTCTGCCCCCCGCCCCTTGGTGCACAGAAGCAGAGCCACACATCTGCCATCTGGCTTTGCCTGTACCAGTTGTTTCACTCAAATCCTTGAGACTTCAGTTTTGCTTACAGGTTCCTTTTGGACATCTTTCAGGAAAGCAACCTTCGTTCCTTCCCTGGAAAGACTGTCATGGACCACACAACCAACCAAAGTACCAGGCTTTTCTCGTGGGCACAGGCTCACTTCACAAGTCAATCCCAGTTCCTCAGGGCTTTCCGGTGACGAGCAGAACCCATCCATGCCTCCTTCAGGCGTGACATTCCAATCAAAGTCTTGGTTAACAAAACCACTACTAATGACTGATCTTATTGGTTTTATGCAAAGAAACCTTATATTATTGCTCACTCCTTCAGAATGCCAAATTCTGCAGGGATCAGATAGGGAGAAAAAGACAAAGCGTGAAGGAAAATCCTTTTCCTTCTGATATCCACCAGGCTTCTCAAAGCTTTCCTACAGAGCATGAACTTTCAACCTTCCCTGGAATCCTCAATTTCCTTTCCAGAGCAGATACAGAGTGAAATCCAAAACATAGAGTTCCAGAATAATACACAGGTAGAAGCATTCCCTTGCACCAATGTGTCCACTGGTGCCTCGCAGAGACATGCTCCCCCAGGTCCAGTTTCTTGGCAGAGACATGCCCCCTTTGCCTCTGGCTGAAGCACTCGTCCACCTCAAATGACGCTTCCTGGGTCTCGAGTGGCAAAGGCATGCTCCCCAACCTGTTACAGGTGACCTTTCCTAGGTCTTCAGGTACAGGTTTCTGATCAGAAACAAAACCAATGTGAGCAATTTGCTCTTTTTCCATGAAACCATAAAACAAGTAGTTCAGGTTTCCTCTACTCCAGGTTTAAAACTTTCACAACCTTTACACAGAATTTTGGTATCCAGATGTAACCATCATTCTCTTTTAACCCTGGTTTCTTTCCCCTTTTGCGATGGGGGCACTCATTCCTCCAGTGCCCCTCCTCCCTACAATAGGCACATTGATTACAGCCTAGTGTGCCTTTCTTCTCCGTAGGGCCCCTTTTGCCTCTGGCCCAGTGGTAGGCACCCAATGAGTTTCCCTTTTCTGCCCTAGGACCCCACTTCTTTTGGTTTCCCTGGGCTAACTCCAACAACACTGTGGCCCGTTTTGCCTTCCCTGCTTCCCGGGCATTGTAGAGTTTAAAGGCTACGCCCACTACCTGGGAGGAGCTCATTCCCAGTACTCTGTCTACACGCTGAAGTTTGTTCCTGATTTCTGGAGCACTATGCCCAATAAAAGACATGTTTACCATTCTCACGTTCTCTGGTGCCTCTGGATCAACGTCACTGTATTTCCTATATGCCTGAGAGATCCTCTCTAGAAATTCAGAAGGATCCTCATCTGGTTCCTGCTGGAGAGTCTGTAAAATATTCAGACTCCTCTGCTTGGGCACTCCTTTCCTAAGTCCTTCCAATATGCACTTTCTATAGTGTCTTAAAGAGGTTAAACCATCTCTGCTATTCGGGTCCCACTTAGGGTCTACCCGAGCCATTGCCTCCACTGGGTTGAGAATTCCCTCGGTGTCCTCATCACTGAGACGCTGGGCCTCCTGACCAGCCCTACTTAGAACCGAACGTCTTTCATCTGCTGTTAGCAAAATGTTCAGGAGGGCCTGTATGCCTGCCCACTTTGGGTGGTGAGTGGCAAAAATAGAGGCAATAAGGTCTGCCATCTTCTGAGGTTCAATCCTATATGAGGGATTGGCATGGCTCTCCAGTTCAGCAAGTTGGAAGTGGAGAATGGAGTATGGGCCCAATAGTAACCAGCAGGCTGGACTACTTCATCGATTCCGCCTATCGGATATTACCTCAAAGGGTACTGGCTGGCTACACCTTTGGAGGCTGCCCGGTTATAGGAGGTGCCCTGGCGAGTTCTGGAGGGTGAGACTCATTGCTCAGCAGGTGGAGGCAGAGCAGTTGGCTTTACGGGAGGAGACAGTACTGAGGTGGCTCCCACTGCCTGTGCAGGGGGAGGTACCCCGGCAGTGGTAGTTTTCATCCCATCTGAGGCTGGAGGTGTTGAAACCTCCACCAGCTGTGAAGGTGGTGCCCTCTCGGAGGCCCCTCCTACCTGCAGAGGGTGGTGCCCCAAGGCCTCACCCTGCAGAGGGGGCCAGGCCCCTCCCACGTGCAGAGGGTGGTGCCCATCAGAGTCACCCCCCACCCACAAGGGGCTGGATGGAGGCAAAGCACAGGCACCTCCCACCTGTTGGGGCACCGGGAATCCAGAGCCCACCCCCACCCATTGGGGCTGGGGTGCCCCACATGCAGGAGGTGTGCAGGCCTCTCCCACCTGTGAAAGTGGCAGCAGAATGCAGGATGCGCCCACTTGTAAAGATGGTGTGGGCCAGCCAGCTCTGGTTTCCAGAGCCAAGGGGACCCCTCCATATGCTGTTGAGCATAGCTAAAGGAGCCAACTCGCGAATCTGTGGTGGAGACTTCTCTCACCTGCAATGGCTGGGGAGTCCTGGTGGCCCCCACCTCTCGTGGAGGTCGCAGCACCACTGGAGTTCCCCCTGTCTGCCAGCTCTGATTCCCTGGGTTCAGCGCATCCATGAGACTTACCTCCTCATTCTCTCTCTCTTCCTGTGTTCGACTATCAAGGAGGGGTACTGAGACCACTGATCCCTTCTGGACCACCACACGCTTCTCTGTCTCTGGCACAAAGCTGTTTTGCAATAGGATAAATGCTTTAAGATAATATAAGTCTTCCAATACTTCATACTGCCCACAATACTCTTTCAATCTAACGATGCAGTAACTCAACCCTTCACTGGCCATCTGAGCTCATCACCCACAACATAAGTAGGCCACAGTGTGGTACAATCATAAACCATTAACTGCTTAGTCAAGGGGATCTTGTATGTCGACTTAGCACAGTAGTTCTCCCAATCCCTTAGGATTCTACCCAATGGGCTCCACTTAGGGACTGGATCAGAACTACTCTTACAGTTCTGACAAAGCAAGCAAAAGTTCAAACAAAGCAAGCAAAGGTTACAGATGGCGTAAAGACCAGGTATTTCCAGATCTATTATCCAAAATCCCTGCTCCATTATTCAAACAAACAAACAAACAAAAAAAAATCAGATACGAAGTTTTCAACCAAAACACTTTCATGCCTCTGCTCTCTCTCTGTTTTGTTTCCTTTTCACCTTTCCAGGCCTGACAGGAGGCTGATGCCCTCAGGAGGAGTGCAGACAAATTCTCGAGACTGGGAAATCTCTGAAGTCTCACTCTCTCGCACCCGAGGGGGTCGGTCTGCCAGGGACAATTATTGTCCCATCTGGGTTGTCAAAAACTGTTACAGAACAAACAAGGGGGCCTGGGACGATATACTATTACTGAAAGAAGCCCCCAGGTCCGTTATGTCCGCCGCCAGAGGAAAGACGTCTCTCAATGCCAGAGATTTGTGAAAAGGAAAGGAAACATTTATTTAATGCTATACAAACTTAAAGTAGGGACCTAATGTTTTCATCAAAAATCCTAAAGTCCCTTAAAGCACCCACAAACAGACACAGTTCTCCCTCCCTTCCCCCTTTGCCCAGTCCAGAGTACCGTATCTCCTAAAGCTGCAGGGGTCCCTCCTCTCACAAAGGCAAGTGATCCTCTCTCCCCGGACTATGGGGGTCCCCACTCTCCCAGAGCCGCATGGTTCTCTCCCTCAGGGCTGCGGGAGTCTGCACTCTGCTAAAGCTGGTGTGGTTCTCTCTCACAGGGCTGTGCATGGTTCTCCTCCCTCAAATGGCTGCTGCATCTCGGTTTAAATCCCAGAGCCCATCTTCCTCTGAATCCCCATTTCCTGGTCCTCTCACAATTGGCTACAGCTGCCAGATTCTGGGCAGGTGTGGCCCTTTAGTGTGGACCCAATTATCTACAGGTCCTGGTGCTCACAGGTCCACCCCAGGAGGTCAGGGTGTGGTGGGGCTTTCTGTACCTTTCTCACTGTTACCAGGTAGGAAGCTGCACTCTGTGCAGACTGACTGCACTCTCACTCTCAGCAGGGCCTGATGAATGGACGGCTCCACATATGGAAACAATCACCTCCAGGATGCTGTGAATGCACTGTGTCCACCACCAGGTCTGCTGTTGTCCTGACAGGAGTTGTCTCCTCCAGGTTCCTCTGTCTTTGGTTCTCCCAGAAACACAGCACCCCATGATAGCTGAGACTCCAGTGATCTTCATTTCTTTTAATGGCTTTACTCTACACCAAGGCCTCCAACACCTTCATACGCTGCTGGAAATGACTTCATCACCATGGGAATAGATCTGGACTTCACCTGGTGGCTGATTTGTAGGCATTTTCCTGAGAAAACTCTGACACAGGTTATTCACCTTCTGCTGGGGACAAAGATGCCTGCACTCCACACTCAGGAAGGAGGTGAGTGTTCAGATGTGGTTATGTGGCAGCTTTTGTTTCCATGACCCTAATGTCCAGGTGGGTGAACCCTGTGAGGTAAGTGAATTTAGTAATTTCAGGGACCAAGTGCCCTAGGAGGCTGTGTCCAGGAGAAGGCCGCTATCCCAGGAGTCGGGTCAGTTGGACAGAGTGGGTCCTGTAGTTTGGTGGCAGCTGCATCGATCTCACCCTTAGTGGCCAGCACCTTGTGGATGAATGCAGGACACTGACACCTTCTCATCTGGAAAAGGAACCAATGACCAGGATGTGGCAGCACAGAGTCTGTGCTCCTGGATGGGCCTGTCTTGAATGCATTTGCTGCAACTAGAATTGGGAAGGGAGGGTGTGTGCCTTAGTGCATGTTGTCTCGGTCTTATTCACTGTTGGAATCTGTTCTGGAGTGAATTCTTCCTCATTGCCATTGTTCCAATTGGATCACCTCCAGTCCAAGTAGGACTTTTAAAACAGTTTCTACATTCTGACTAGGACTGATTCCATTACAGCTCTTCATGCCCTGAAACTGGAGTTGAAGTCCTGTCCGCCTCCTTTTGTTGTGGTAAGAACTCCACGTGAGATCTACACTTGACACAAGCCATGCCGCTTGATAGCCCCAGGGGCATCAATGTGCAGCCAACCTCTGGGACACAACTACCCTGAATGATAGGATGCCTCTTTGGAAAGGCAGCTCACCATGCACCTTCAACCAGCTCTGAGAAACTACAACGCTGCCCTCAGCAGGTGTTCCTGGATTCTGAGAGTCCTGATGTAAGAGGCTCTGTGTAGTGTTCACTCAGCTGTGCCTGTGTCCCTTCACTCAGCATGGTGTCTTCAGGGTTCATCCATGCAGTTGCTTAGAGCAGGATTGCCTTGTAATTATAGTGTTAAAATAAAATTACAAAGTGAGCAAAATCCAGTGTTCATCTGAGATTAAAAAGAAAAGTTACTTAGGAAACAAAGATTCAGGTATGAGCTTAAATCCTGCCCTGAGCAGGGGTGAAGGCAATGAGTGTTTGTGAGAAAGGGAGGGATGCAGGTTCAGGACTGAAGGGGAGGGAATTCTATCATTGTAGACAAGGTATGTTTTACTGCATATGGGGGTGCAAATTTCAAGACTGTCTGCAATTTTGTCATAATCAGGCTATCTCTTCCCTGTCAGCTGTATAAATAGTTGCATAAAATGCAGTGCTGGGGCCCAGTGCAAAGGTGACTGTGTGGAGTCCACACCCTGCACAGGTTGGACAAGGAAGACATGCCAGGTGGTTTGACTGGAATGTCTGCTCCCACTCTATTTTAACATGGTCTCTCTCCTGTCACCTTCTCTCAGAGAAAGCCCATCACCTATGATGCGCCCACCACACATCCCGGAGTGGATAACTCAGTGTGACTCATTCCGGGCTTGCACTCTACAGCAGACCCACAGATGTGACTCCACCTCATGATGGAAACTTCCAGCCAGGGAACACCTGCTTCCCAAGTCCCTGCTTGAGTGCTGCAAGAACTACGCTGCTGCCTGTGTTCATGAGCTGAGCTGACTCACAGGCCTCACCTCCATGGGGTCACACAGTGCTAGTCCTTCCTGATGGCTTAGTGCACGTGTTAGTGATGTACATTCACTGAAACATGATAGAGATTTATTTAATTTATCATATTTCAGTGAATACTTCCTGAAAAAGGGTGATTATGTGATGCAGTTCCCCAGTGTGATAACACATGATGACAACATCTACACAGAGGATAAGCATGGAGTGCCTGAACTGACTTGGTGGCACACATACCTGACACATGCTTGGGAATTCCAGCACAGGTCCAAGGTCCTGTGAAAATGAGAACTTTCTCAGTACTCTTCTAGGTAGGAACCACCCGTAACATTCCTCAGACAGAGACAACCAATCAGATGCTCTCTTCTGTCTCTGGAACTAACTGAGATCTCAGTAATTATGGGGTTGCGGGATTAAGGACATGAAGTCCTCATGGGAAACATCAGCACAGCTCCTCCATGAATGATGCTAGAGAAGAGCACCTTTGAATGGGAGTCTAAGTAATGTTCGGGACTGTCTGAGTTCTTATCTGTGACACCTTGGTCAGTGAGGGAATGCCCATGAGGGTTGAACCTGAAAAATAAATGAGGGATGAGATAGGGCTTCCTGTAGCAACTAAAAGGTGTAGCTGTGAGTCATTGAGCAGTGAATCTGTCTCCCTGTGCAATGTGGGATCTGAAGTCCATTGGGCAGGTGATAGAAATGAAGATATCTATCAGGATAAAGCATCCAGAAAGGACAAAAGGCCACCATGTCCCTCAAAGATCAGCCCATCATTCACTCACTCAGGAAGTCACACCCAGGACTAGGATCCATGTAGGGACCCTGCCCATGTGGCAGAAACAGAAAATAAAATGGCCTGGAGTTCATTACCATGAAAATCATCAGTGTGTGTGTGTGTGTGTGTGTGTGTGTGTGTGTGTGTGAGAGAGAGAGAGAGAGAGAGAGAGACAGACAGACAGACAGACAGACAGGCAGACAGAGACAGAGATAGAGAGATTTATAGAACAGCAAATGTGCAGTGGGATTAGGACCACATGCAAGGGTATTCAGATAGAACCTTCAATCAAATGAATTGGAGGATATAAGAGGCCCTCAAAGACTCTGAGGGCTTCTGGACTCAGAGGTGCTGGCTGTGTCAGTGCATCAACCAGTTCCAGGAAAGAAGCTCCCTGATGATTCATAGAGCACTGGGTATTGGGCTCACTACAGAGTCACTGGGGTTTATTACAGGCAGTCTCTGTCCACAGAGATGTTGAAGCACATGGTGTCCTTGGGGGTGCACCCTGAAGTCAGAATACAGTCATGAGAGGTCAATTTTCTGTGAGTCCAAAAAGGAGTCTCTCCTGCAGGACACAAGCTGGGCATTGAGGGACATGTGGGGTTTTGAAGTGGACGACTCCTGCCCCGGGTGCAGGTTCACAGGGAGTCAGGGAAGGACTTCCTCTGAGGGACTGGGTCTCCCATGTTTCAGAAAACATCTAAAAATAAAATTGGACTTGAGGTAACTGTAAACACTCTATTCTGTCAGAGAATTTAGCAAACTGCATAAGACATGAGAACCACAGTCAATGGGGGTATGTGTAGGGCTTCTATTATGTGAAATGTAAGAGGCTGGGAACAGTGAAGATTCTATTAACTCACTAGGGACACAGTTGTGGAGACACACTGATCCAGCAGTAAAACATGCAGGTATCAAGGTCAGACTGGTCCCTTTGGTCCCTGTGTCACCAAAGGTGAGCTCACAATGAGGAGCTTGTCTTGTCAGGGCTTGTTCCTCACTGGGAGGGGCTATGTCTGCACAGATCTCAGGGACCTGACAGGGGGTGTATATCCAATAATACCAATTCGGACTTGGACTCTGAGTCTGCCACTGAGCATGGTCTCTGTGTCCTCTACCCTCTCACAGATGGGGTCAAAAATCCCCTGTGAATCCCTTGCCTCATGAATATACAAATTAGAAGTAGAGTAGGTTAATATAGGTATGTGCCCTAAGAGCATCACCCAGAGCCACACCCTTCCCTACAGCGGTCCTGAAGTCACATCCTCTAACCATGGACTGGAGCTGGATACCATTCTTCCTGAAGATGCTGGATACAGATACGGGATCACCATTGCCTTGGCTGGGGGGGGGGCTTGGGGCAGTCAAGGAACATTTCCACCCACTCCTGTCTTCTTTACACAGGTGCCCTCTCCCAGGTGTAGCTGGTGATGTATGGGGCTGAGGTGAGAAATCCTGGGGCTCAGGCGAAGGTCTCCTGCAAGGCTTCTGGATACACCTTCACCAGCTGTGAGGTGCACTAGGTATTACAAACCCCAGGACAAGGCCTTGAATAGAGGGGGTGTGTTTACTCTAGCAGTGGAAACACAAAGCTCTCGACAAAGTTGCAGGGCAGAGTCACTGTGACCACTGACAAGTCTGCATGAACAGCCTACATGGAGCTGAACAACCTGAGAGCTGAAGGCACAGGTATGTATCACTTTGTGAGAAACACAGTGTGGGGAAGTCAGTGTGAAAACAGACACAAAACTCTTTGGCAGAGACAGGAGGCCTGGGCTCAGGGGTGCAGGGAACTGACCCATGTGTCAGTGGTGAATGTAGTTCATCCCTGGTTCAGAAAACCACCAGGCATGAGGTGGCACATAGGAGCCAGGCCCACAGATCAGCTTTTCCTTGGGGCACTAGGCTGCTTTGAGGCTTGCTTTCACTAAAACTCCCTCAACCTGAATTGAGGCAGCTGATGGTTACTGCATATCTCTAAAGTAACTTCCTAAACTCTGTGCTAAACCTCCCAAGGATGGAGTGTAACAAGCTCAACCACTTTTCCCCTTGCATTTGCAACATCCTTTCTTTGACATAATTAGCAACACCCTTTCTTTTTGTTATCTGTAAAAGGTAATGACCTACAGCAAACCTGTGCATGGTAAAGGAGGACCATCCTCAATGTAATGTGCCCAGAAAGCAATAAAAGCCTGTCCAGGCAAGAGTTGGGGCACCCTCTCACTCAGAGAGTGGCCATGCCATCCCTTTTCTCCACAGGACTTCTGCAGTCCATGTGAATTTGTTCATTGCAGTCACAACACAGACTCCCTGTTTCTCATAGGCCACATCTTCTGGCACCAGAGACAGGGACTCAGGGCTACAAGCCACAGCTGTGAATAACACACCAAGTTGGTGGGAGTGTGTGTGTCAGCTCAGGTAAGGGCCAATGACACTGAGTGCTTTTCAGTAAGGTTGTAGGTGGTGTTAGATTTCAGAGGAAAAGGGATTTCTTCCAAGAGCGCCCTCTCTTGTGGCCACTTTGCATCTGTACCCTCTTTAGTAAGCAGGAGCCTTGCTCTCTGCCAAGAATTTGCTGCATGTCATGGGCATTGGTGAAGCAGGTTAAAGCAACAGGTTTGCTTGCTACTATAAGACACCCATGAGAGGATAAGCTAGAACATGGACCTGGACAGAACACTAGGTTTCCCACCAGCCACAAGCAAAAGTCCAAGCAACAAGGGGCACACTGTAAAAACACTCACAGGCCCATCCCCTCGACACAACCCCCAAATGTGTTTGGTTTGGGAGAAAGAACAAAGACTTTCCCCTTAATCAGCTTTACAAACAGCAACTAGTTACAGAGCTATTTACAAACTTCTCAGCAGATTCTCTTGCAGGCCATCTGTTGTGGTGCTTTTGATTTTGCCTTTTCCCTCCACCCTCTTGCATAAGGAAATGCAGATAGTGAATGAATGTTTAGGTTTAGAAAGGACTCCAAAGACCACTTTCCAGAAGAGCTTAGTGTTCATCACAGGTTTTGTATAAGAGCTTTTGCAATTCCCCAAGCTCTGAAGATAAAAGGCACTTCCTCCCTGGACTCGACAAAGCAGGTGTTCCCACGTAAGTAGACCCTTCAGAGGGTGTGTGGGATCAATTCCTGAGACATGCAGGGCCTTATAGAGACCTCCAAAACAATTCAATCTAACTTCTGGCTGGTCCAAGAATGCACAATATGAAGATTCGTCACCTAACATGTCAAGCCATCCCTCACCATCTTAGATGCTGGGAGAAGGACCCGAGATCCATAAGCAGGGTTAGGGTACCTGAAATGTCCAGTACCCCTCTCTGGCTGTCTTTCACCAACAGCACATTTCAGCCCACCACACCGTATCCCCCAATAGATAACTATCTGGGTTTCAGCACATTTGGCTGAGTCTGAAAAGACAACAATCAAAAGTAAAAAGGACCATTTTAACAGCAATAATGAACACTAGTTTATCTAAAGATCAGGAAGAGTACCTGTGTGTGTCACAGCAGCTCCTCTGGGGAGCGAGAACAGCATCTCATCCAGATTTTACAAACTATAAAGGAATGCTACCCTGCTTTTCCTGACAAGGGAACCTTAGGTATTGAAGTTTGGGAAAAGGCAATAAACAAGCTAAAATCTTTAAAGGGCAGTGGTGTTCCTTTTGGAGTTCAGAACTTACTAACTTGTGGACTAGTCAGGACTGGTCTCATGCCTACATGGGCTAAGAAACGTGAGCTAGTTACAGAGGGGAATGAGGGGTCTAGTTCAGAGGAGGAAGTCATATATGATGTAGTAGATGAACCAGCCACGGAAATTCTGCCTGCAGCCCCAAAAGAGGACCTGCCTCATAGCCATCGCTCCATACTTTATGTCTGGGAGTGTCCTTCCTGTTAGGTTGTGTCACCAGCAAGAAAGACAGAAAATTCAGAACGATATCCTGTCAGGGCCATACATCAGTGCCTTCAGCAGGCCATGGAGGCTGGGGATTTAGATGCCATTCTGCCATCCCCATTATACTCAAGGGTCAGAGAAATGTTCATGAATAACTTCCCTTTTCTCTTTGCAAGGACTTAAAAAGAGCATTAAAAAATGGGCTTCAATCTCCTTATGCTAGTGAGCTATTTCAAACCATCACGGGCAGCTATAAAGTAGCCCCTGTGACTGGATTGCCCTGGCCAGGACAGTCTTAACCCCTGTTCAACTTACAGTCTGGCATTTAGAATATTCTCTGAGAGACAGTAACCAAGTAGCCAAAAATGCACAACTGAATAATCCTGTCATCCTCCCTATGCTGCCTGGGTCTGGTTATTTGCTACCACTGCAGATTAAGGCAGACTTGATCGTCAAGCTTTTGCTTGAAGTGCTCAAACCACTTTCAGAGCCATGAAGGCTGTGCCTGATTCTCAGGCCAAGGAAATGTCCTCCTTCATCAATATCCATCGGTGGGGGGGGGGATACACAGGCATACATCAACTTTATTGATTTCCTCCAGGAAGCCACTGAACAGCAAATTGATAATTATAAAGCAGCCAAGACTCTTCTATGGCAACTAGCTTATGAAAATGCTAACAAAGACTGCAGGGTCAGTATAGGACCCCTGCAAGTTACCCTAGAGGCAACAGCAAGTTTATCAAGGCTAGCCAAGTTGTTGGCACAGAGCAGGATAAAGACTCATTGTTTGCTGCTGCAATCAAGGGAATTTTGAAGTGTTATAACTGTAGAAAGCACAGCCACCTGCACAAGGGATGTCCGTCCACTCTGAAAGGTGGCATAGGAAATGGCAAGTTTCACCCCAGGGATTGCTGCACTGTCACTATGGCAGATATTGGGCAGAGGAACTCCACTGCAAATTTGACAAAAACAGCCAGCCGATTAAGGGGAACTTCCATGGGACACCTGCTCCAGTGCTCCCAACCCCAATTAGAGCTTTCAGAACAGCAATCAGTATCAGGGAATTCAAGAAATGCACAGTTTCTGACCTTCGTGCAGCCACCCACAGAAACACAGGGCTGGATTTGGCCACCAGCAACAAGCTCATCTTAAAGGAACAGGATCAACTAATTGTATCTCCCACTGGTGTCTGGGGACCTCTATCCCCTGGAACAGTCAGTCTAACCTTAGGGAGATCCAGTATTCCTATCAAAGGCATTCTGGTTCAGCCGGGGGCCATTGACTCAGACTATCAGGGGAAATTAAAATCACACTGAAAGTGTCTGGTTATCATATTATTCCTGCCCAAATGCACATTGACCTGCTGCTCCTCTTCCCCTATGTAACCTCAAATACTCAAATTACAGTGAGGGGGGAAGGAGGCTTCGATAGTACAGACAATCAATCAGTTTTTTAGACAGAATCAATTAGGTTAAATAAACCAATCTTACTTGTAATCAGGGCTTAGTCTTCAATTCTGCACTAGAGTCACTGATAAGTCCATATCCTGTGAGTCCAGACAGTGCTGTCCTCTGCAGTGTGAAGCCTGGGTAGCAGGGGTCACACAAGCCCCATGAGCTCAGGGTGGCTGCTTCAGAATCAGGTGCAGAGGGAGCTGGTGAGATATTGTCTGTGAGGCCCTGTGTCTTCATTTAGTCCAACAGAGTTGGGCATGAGGTGACTGTAAATACCTGATTCCATTAGAGCATTTACCAAAGCCCATAAGACCTGAGAACCACAGTCAATAAGGATATTTTTATGGCTTCTCTATATCTGAATTCTAAGGAAATAAACATAGGGATTATTTAACTACCTCATTATGTGGATAATTTTGAAGACACTTGCCTAGTAAAAAGACATTCAGTTATCAAGGTAAAACTGGTCCAGATGGTTTCTGTGTCACTGAAAGGTGGATTTAGAATGAGGAGTATGCCCCATGGCGGGTGGTCCCTTATTGGGAGAAACTGTGTCTACACAGAGCTCAGGGACCATCCAGGCGACACATATCCTCACATGTGGATTAAGACTTGGCCCATCAGACTGCCACTCAGCAAGGTCTCTGTGTTCTCTGCCTTCTCTCAGGTGAGATTAGGACTTCAGCTATGAAACACTATTCCACACACATATGCAAATGAGAATAAGTAGTTTAAGTTGAATGTAGGTATCTCTGTGACCTGAGAGCATCACCCACACCCACACCCTTCCCTATAGAATACAGACATCCTGATGGCACAGCCCTTCACCATGGACTGGAAATGGAGAGCTCTCTTCCTGGAGGCAGTGGCTACAGATAAGGGCTCCCCAGAACCTGGTTTGTGGAGGGGACCTTGACATGATCACTGTCCTGCAGTGACCACAAAATGTTGTGGATGGCTCATTGACAAATAAGAAAACAACATACACAGAGACAACCAGGTCCTGTGGGGAAGTAGGAACAGAATGGCGATTCTCTCTAGTGGGGAGCACCATGGCCACCCTCCCTAGGGGAGAGCGTCCCTAAGGGAGAGTGCCTAGTTCTCCTGTCCAAGCAGGCTTTTTATTGGGTTCGTTTGCATAAGAATGCAGGTAAAGCTCATTACTCATTGCCAGGAAGTAAGAATCAAACAACAGATAACAAGGAAGTCTGAGGGCCTATTTTGAGTCAGGGTCAAAGAGCTGTAAAACTCTGAGGAACAAACTTACTTCTTCCTTGGACCCTTATCATTCAATTGAGAACATTCTAAACAAAGCAGGTTTCAGAGGATTTTATATATTCTGTCTTAGGCCTGATCACCCAGGGAACCCACCCTTTCCATCACAGGGCAGCACCACCCTGTCATTGTTTCAGGATTAGGTGGAGCAAGGGAACTAAGACAACCAAGAGACAAGGAGATTTTCTCCCAGACAATGAGGACTCTGGCTATGTCAAAGCTGAGGGACAAGGGTCCATCACCCCCTTTTGCTGTAGCCCCCCAAGTCCTTTCTTGGGGGCCTCCCACGTGATTGTGCCTGTGTTAGGCTGTTCCCACCTTGGGGAATCTTACCCGTCATTTGCTAACTGACCAAGCATTGGGGGCCAGGCAGGGTGAAGTAAAAGGAGCAGAAGCAGTGCTCCTGCCAGGGAGATAAGCTTTTGTCTTCTGGCTGGCTTATGGTCCAAGGTCATTACCTCAGCCTTAGCCTTGGCAGGGGTTACAGCTTCAGATACCAGGCAGGGGTGTTTCCACTCACTCTTGCTTCCTCTCCACAGGCATCCATGCCCAAATGCAGATGGTACAGTTGGGGGCTGACCTAGGAAGCCTAGATCCACAGTGAAGGTCTCCTGTAAGACTTCTGGATACACCTTCACCAACTACTGGATGCATTGGGTATGGCAGTCCCCAGAACAAAGGCTTGAGTAGAAGGGACAAAATGATGCTGAAGATAATGAAATAAAGCACACACGGAAGGTCCACAGCAGAGTCACCATGGTTACAGGCAAGTAACCGGGCACAGCCTACAGAGAGCTGAGTAGGCTGAACAATGACAAAATGTCTGTATATTCCTGTGGAATAGACACAGTTCCATGACTCACATCCTGAGTGTGTCAAAACCCCTGAGAGATAGGGAAGTTGTTCAGGGATGAGGAGATGACAGCATGATGAGCCTCCTACGTTCCTCCCACACAGTCAATATCTGAGACCAGGAAGGATGCTGCCACATGCATGTCAGATACTTGGGGAGCCAGATGCACTGCAAGGAAGTGTCTGGGAAGATGCTCCTGAGGGGACCCCTGTAGTTTACTGTGATTGTGCTTGGGGCACACTGGGAGCCTCCTTGTCCTTGAAATGAGGATTATTCATGGAGGTGTCATCTGGGAATCCTTGGTGTGGTCAGCTTTGGGATTGAACTGTAGTGTCTCATAGAAAGTTCAAGGACACTCCCCTATGCCTCAAAAATGGAATGTGTTTGGGAAAATGAGAGTACTTTAAAGTCAAGAAAAAATATATGTTCTTGCCTCTGATCAAGCATCACAGAGATGGTGCTGTGGCAGCAAAGTAGAAGGTTGGCAGGTGTTTCAGGATCCAGCACAGTCTTTGACACCTCAGTGTTTCTTCAGTCCTCCCTTAGGGTGAGATTCTAAGAAGTATCCTCACCTGAGACCACAGCCCTGTGAGTGTCACTGTCCCTTGACCACTTTTTTTTTTTTCTGAATCTTTATTCTTTTTTTTAAAGATTTTATTCATCCATTTTTAGGGAGGGAAGGAAGGGGAGAGAGAGGGAGAGAGAGAGAGAGAAACATCAATGTGCGGTTGCTGGGGGTTATGGCCTGCAACCCAGGGATGTACCCTGGCTAGGAATCGAACCTGGGACACTTTAGTTCCCAGCCCACACTAAATCCACTGATCTATGCCAACCAGGTCTCCCTTGACCACTATTAATGTCAGCACACAGTAGGGTACAGTGTAGGGACACATTCAACAATAATAGTCCCACATCCAACCTGCACTATGTTCCTATGACAAATGAACCGATCACACACCTGGCACTGCCATCTATGCACATCTATTCTTGCAGAATCTGGAGGTCAGAGCAAGTGTGTCAGCTGAAATGAGGTTCATTTACCATCCTTAGTAATTCACCCCCTTGCATGGAGTCCCTTTTCCTATATTTCACCTTGATACATTCAGGGCATCAGGTTCAAGTTCAGTGGACACCCATCAAGTACGACTCTAGTTACAGTTTCCCATGAAACTCATGCAGACATGAATAGGGGCAGAGAGAAAAAGAGGAGATGGCTCTTCTGAAATTAACTACAGAAGAACCAGGACTAATCTCCTCCCTTTCCTGCTCTCTGATTACAGCCACTTCACATGTGCATGTAAACACAGATCCTAAGAATTAGCATTAGGCTGAACCAGCAATGATGAATAGTTTTAACATAAAGTTAGATCCACCAGATCCAGTATTGGGAAGTGTTTTAAATGACTTATCCATCCCATAATCAATGGATAAATACAAATTGTGTTCTTCCTATCAATTATTATTTCATTTAAATCAACCATTTTCTATTAGTGGTTTCATCAAGATTTCCATAATCAAACTCCTAAAACAGCAACACACTATTCAATTGCTTCCTACGTCTTCAACAAAGCAGATCTCGTCATGACTGAGTTTCTTCTATGTCCAAATATTTGAATCTGGTTTTGCTGCAGCGTCTAGTGACTAAAAACAAAAGGAGGCAGTGATGCTGCTGCACATTTAGCACCACATCCCATTGTATGAACATGACCTGGGAGCACAGTCTGCTTCTGTGTAGAGTTTATTCTCCTGTCTCCAGTGACACACACAGATGCTCCACATCATGCAACACTGGATCCACATGCTCTAGGGTCATCCTCTGTTCTTAGTTCATACTCTGATTGCCTTGTAGGGGAAACACGGTCAATTGGAACTTCCTCTGAAGTGAACAACCACCTCCTGCTCTTTTAATTCTCCTTTTGCTTGTGAGTATCGAATCCTCTTGGTGAGTTCATTTCAAAGGAAGTTCAAAGGCATCACACATGCTAAATCACTCTATTTTATGGGAATTTACTCTTCTAGCTCATGCACCATCTTGATACTTCGATGTCACACTCTGGGACCATGTAGTTCATCTTTCCGTCTAAAACCAGAGCTCCATATATAGCAAGAAGGCATGCAAATGGGGCCCCTCTGCTCATGAAAAGCAGCCCAGCCCTGACCCTGCAGCTCTGGGACAGGATCCCAGCCCAGGATTCCCAGGTGTTCATAGTCCCTGCTCAGGACAGAGTACAGACCACTCACCATGGAGTTTGGGCTCAGCTGGATTTTCCTTGTTGCTATTTTAAGAGGTAATTTATGGAGAATGACAGACACAAATCATGCTAGTGGACATGACTGAGAGAAAAGTTAGAGGGTGACAGTTTCCTAACCAACATCCCTGTGTGTGCAGGTGTCCAGTGTGATGTGCAGCTGGTGGAGTCTGGGGGAGGCTTTGTGAAGACTGGGGGTTCTCTCAAACTCTCTTGCCTGGCCTCTGGACTCACCTTCACTAACTATGATATGGACTGGGTCCACCAGGGTCCAGGGAAGGGGCTAGAATGGGTCTCATACATTAGGTATGATAGTGGTAGCACATACTATGCCAACTCTGTGAAAGGCCGATTCACCATCTCCAGAGATGATGGCAAGAACACGGTCTACCTGCAAATGAACAACCTGAGAGCTGAGGACACAGCCGTGTATTAATTACTGTGCGAGTGGCACAGTGAGGGGAAGTCATTGTTAGCCCAGACACAAACTGCCCTGAAGGAGACAAGAGGACTGGGCTGCTGGAGGCGCTCAGGACACCAGGGGGCGCTCAGGGCACACTGAGCACAGGGACCAGGTTGGGAGCAGCTGCAGATGCAGTGTAAGGGCTGGTTTCCTAGCAGGTGTGGGGTTGACTCTCCACACAGCAGTTTCCCTCTGGGAGCCTCCCTCCCTTCGTGCTTCTGTGCTGACCTCTTCTGTGTATCTGAGTTACAGAGGCTTGTTGTCAGAGGAGGAAAAGTCTCTCACATGCTCCAAAGTCAAGGAGTCACATACATGTGTTCTCTTACTCTAATGAAACATCAACTAATGATCAAATCTCCTGACTCAAATCAGCTGATTCCATCCAGAGGTTCTGCTGGGAATAACAAGCAGCCCATCCCCGTGCAGCTGACTGTCCAAGCCGACCATCAGCAGGACCATGCTTGCTGGACAATGGGCACCAGAGTTGTAGGAACCCAGTTCTACAGGGGGGTAAAGAAATACGGGTGGAAGTCATTGCCTTAATTCCACATCCATGACATCAGTAGAAGTTGGCATCATGTGGACATAGAGGGACCCCCACCATACCATGGTGTGGATGTGCAGGGTGATGATGTCACACACAGAGGGACTATGGAAAAGTTTGTCCCTTCATTGAGGAGTCTGTTGAGATCAGGGAGGGCCTTTCAGCATTCCAAGGGTGGCTGCATCATATCAGATAAGGGGCCTGGTCCAGCTTTTATTGTTCACCCCTGAGCAGGGTCCTGCTCACAGGAGTGGTTTGTGTGGTTTCCTTCTCCCACCTGCATCAAACTAGGGAGAATCCCTACTTCTATGTCAGATTCCTCAGGTGTGCACAGGAGGAGAGAGAATGCTTTACTTTAACATGTCAGCATCAGCCATAAAACACTTGAGCCTTGGTCCTTATTCCAAAGAACACCTAGGAGACATGAGTGAGAACACTGAGCCACCAACCATTATGGGTAGAAAATTATTTCAGTCCCTAGAAAATGAGGGTGATGGTTATATGTAAGCAATAATGAAAATAATAATACATTACATGGCATCTTAGTCCCATTCTAGCATGTAACCTGTCCACTCTCCAAGGTCGTCAGCTTGTTCTGAGAGACGTGGGTCTGGTTTCTGCTCCCAAAGGTTAGACCCCTCCACAGGATTATGGCCATCCTATGTGGGGAGCTCTACTGATGTAGCTTTCCACCTGGGTGGAGTTGTTATTTGATTCATTTGTTGTTTCTATGAGATTGTGCTTTTGTCACTCAAAAGCTCACATGTTAAAACCAGAGGCCCATGGGTGATATTAAGAGGTGGGACCTTGGGACAAGTGATGGTCCTAAGGTGGAGCTCTTCTGAACAGCATTAGGGCCTTTATAACAGAGGACTCAGGGAGCTCCTTTGCCCCAACCACCCTCTGAGATCACAGCAAACAAACAGCCAGCTAGTAATCAGGTTCTTACCACACATCAAATCTGCCAGCATCTGTTGTTTGATGCCCCACCTCCAGATCTGTGAGAGATACATGTCTGTTCTTGGCAATGAACCAGCCCACAGTAGTTTGTTACAGCACCCAAGGTAGATTAGGATTGCAGTGTAACATGACCACAAAGGCTGACTCCCTGGAGATTTGTTGCCATATTCTCTGTAAAAGGCACTCCATGAGTGTCCTTCCAGTGATGTTCATGGACATTTTTTTCTGGTGTTTTCTTCCACAGACAAATTCTCTTAATAGAAGGTGATAGGAGACTCCTAAGCACATGTAGAAGGAATAGAGCAATAGAAGAGGGTATAGTCTATGAATTATTTCAGTATTTACCACATCAGCATGGATCCAGGTCCAGGATTCAATGGAGGTAAGATGCAAAAACATATAGTGCCCCCAGTCACCTCATCACAGGGCATGGCTGATGTTCTTGAAGGTGTGGAGATTAACAGCACTCAGGAGGAGCATTGGCCAAAGGGATTTGAGGGTACATTTAGATTTTATCTTTTAAACTAATCATGTCATATTTTCAACCTTCCCAGCGGTTATATGTAATAATGACAATGTGGCATTTGGATAATAGTGACCCCTTCCTGAATAACCATCATTGTGTTGTGTGTACCTCAGTTACTTGATGTCACAGTTGGTAAGTCATTGGGGGAAGAGGGGAATGTGACTGTGCACAGAGGGTGTCCAGGGGGATTAAAATGCATGACATGTGTTTATTGCTTCTTCTCACTCTTTTTCTTGATGCTGATGGACTCTCTCAGTGCACAGACATATAATGGACAGAAATTCTGTCTTGAAATCACAAAGATCAGCTCTTGCAGTGACCACTGACCTAAGACCCAGAGGCTGAAGATGCAGGTGGACCTCTGTGTTCATCTGCATCTTCCCTTCACCCCTTCCAGGCTTGACAGGTCCATGGTATTCATGCAGGTGAAACAATATTAACTGAGCCATTGAGATACCCAGCATGGCTTTATTCTTGGGTGGGCCACCTTTGCAAGCTGCAAGCTGCATGTCTATCTGCATGTCTCATATTGTGGCCCTTGCCCCCAGCGTGGCACCCATGCTGGTACCTGTCCCCTTCCGTGTATCTCATCATCACCCCCAGCATGGAGTCCCTACCTGTTTAAGTACTAGAGGGGAACCACACTGATAAGATGCCAGAGCATTACATAACATAACTTAATTCTGTGCATGTGAGCCCACTTCATGTGATGGGAACAGTTTATTAGACACAGTCTCAAGGCTATGAGAACATTAGTTACCAAGGCCTCCAAGGCCATGGGGGCACTGCTTCCTTTAGCTACCCAGGCACCTGGGTGATGAAGCCAGACTCCCTCCACCTACCCTACAACCTCTCTGTGTGTGTTGACTCGTAGACAAGGTTGCACAGAGAATTTATTCTGAGATGAATAGCATGAAACACCGTGTGAGTGGAATATTACTGTAAATTAAATTGTGTAAAAGTGCCAGATGGTAGAAATTAGCAAAAACAATAATAACTGTACAGCATGCAGACTAACCAGCCTCATATAAAATTCCCACCATCACAATGGAGGTGCTTGTCCCTCTGATCCCAGTGGGGATCCTCATCTAGATTATTCACTTCTCTGTCCATAAGTGGAGAAGCACGTGCAAGTGGTGTGCTTCATGTGCTGACAAACCAACCCCCACCACTGCCCCTGCACCTCTGAGAGAGCAGCCCCAGGCTCCAGGGCTCTGCAGTTTGCATTCATTGTTGCAATTATCACAGAGGAAACACGATGAACTTTGGGCTGAGATGGGCACTTACTCTGATGCTTTTACATGTAGCATTATGAAGAATCTGGGGATTTGAGTTTCTCTGTGTGTATGCCCCTCCTAATGAGAATATCCTGTCTGAAGATGTACAATATGAGTTGGAGCTGGGGGACCCCTGAGACAGCCTGGGGTTCTCTGAGACTCTGCTGTAAATGCTTTGGATTCAGTTTCAGAAACTATTATATAACCTGGATCAGCCAGCATCCAAGAAGGAGACTGCAGTGGGTAAATGTTATTAAAAATAAAGCTAACCATCACACTACAGAATGCACTGCATCAGTGAAAGACACTTTCACCATGTAAAGAGTCGATTTGAAAAGCACTGCCTATGTGCAAATGAGAGTCAAGAGCACAGTCCTGCATTATAGCATGGGAGACACAGAGAGGGCACGTCAGTGTGAACCCTGACACAATCCTGTGGCAGGAGGGGCTTCAACCAACAGGGGGAGCCCAGGACCTATGAGTTCTGCAGGACCAGGACACTTGCAGTTTAATGAAGGCTTAGTTTCATCTCTGGCCCAGGACCTTCCTCTCTATGTGATATTCAACATGTGGATACCTAAGAAAGCAACTTAGACCCACCGCAATGAGTCTAAGTGGATGCTTCTCCTCTATCTAAACACACTAGCAGACACATGTGATCTCTGACTTGGAAGTTTTCCCTTGAATAGCTTTGTTGTGACAGTTGGTTTTGGTTTTTGTTTGACTGGATCATAAGCTGCCCGAAGACTTGGCTGAAAGCCATTTCTTGGTTTGTGCATAGTTTGCTTATAGGTAATCCAGGCCTGTGAACTGGTGTCTCAGAAAGGCTGATTTCACCAATATGGGTGGACACCCTCCACTCCACTGAGGGACTGACTAGAGCAAATAGTGAAAGAGAGAAAATTAACCCCTTCCCACCTGTGTCCTGAAATCTGGAGCTGGGGCAGAAGTCTTCTCCTGTCCTGGGCACCCTGGTGCTCAGCATGCAGACCAGGCTTAGTTAAGAAAGCAGCTCTCTTGTGTCTGCTGCCGCAACCCCAACTCACGGGGATTTTGGATGACTCAGAGTAATAATGAGAACATCATGTAAATGTAAATGTAAACGAAAATACACATATTGTGGGCCAGCTTCCTTGAAGAACCAGGGCTAATGGTTTCATAAAGCAGAGTGTGTACAAGTATTCCCACTAGAACACACAACTGTTAACTTGAATCAGTATAGGGAACATGCTGAACTAAGTGGAATAACTGGGAAGGTTGGAACAAGCCAGACAAACTTTGACAGAAGCAGCAGAGGAAACTGGCTCAGAGCTTTATTTTTCAATGTGGTGGGAGAGACGACTTCTGCTTAGAGTGGTGTGCATCATTTCAATCCCCCGTTGATGTCTAAGGGGAGACCTCAGATTCTTATCAGATTTCCCATGTTGGAGCAGATGGAGAAGAGGCAGGAAAGACCCATCAGTTGTCAGCAGTGAAACATGAAGGCAAGTAGAGTCTCACTACCTATTCCATCTAACAACTATAAGATACGTGGACACGCATGAGATAAGGAGTCATTATGTGTGGACAACCACTGCATGCATAGAAAATGAAATGCATGACTTTTAGAAAGCAAATGATGATGAAGGTGAAAAATATGATGATTATGATGGGATGAGACAGGGATATTGGTCCTTTGAAACTACCTCTCCTCTTCCAGACGCACTGTGGCTCCTCCAGGCAGGGATGCTCTCTCTTCCCTGTAAGTGCTGAGAGGTTTCATAAATGGAGCCCCAGTGAATCATGCAGCTTGGAAGAGTCAGTGTGTGACCAGGTCAGTAAAAATACCAAAGAGGTCCAAGTCTGATTACCTGCACCTCTGATAGTGTTACCTTATTTAATAGGCACTGTGAAAATATGTATGTGGGTAACAAGGAGCCCTCTTTCCACTCAGGTGCTGTAACATGCTCCTTATTTATTTTAATCTTTACCTGTATAGTTCTAGAGTTTCTCTTTCTAAGCAACCTGTGTTTATAATTACTTAGGTATTCTCTAAGATGATATAGTCTCTATCATGCCCTGTGCCTCCTTCTGGGTCTCCAGTTGAAATTTCTTCACACTCATATGTCTAGTTACACTCAGTTCATGAACATGGAACATATTCCTGTGTGTGACTCAAACAAAATCCACCATCTACAGCTGACCCAGTTCCAAAGTCACTCCCACATTGTGGGTAATTTTTCTACCAACCCTCCCCTTCTGATACTACAACCTATTGTAATCCCTATGGCTGCTGTAATAAATGAACAAGGACAATGTAACCTGGTCAGTATCCGGGGATTTTTGTAGAAACATGCCACACAAAAATATCATTAAAATAGTGATGAATTGACCTTTATTAAAATGAAATGCATCTGTTCTACCAAACCACCAACAATTCCACTAAAGGAATTAAAAGACAATCATAGACAGAGAATATACTTCCAAGTCATATGTCTGATGAAAGAGTTTATTATACATTAAGAATGTTAGAAAATTAGGAAAGTGCTAGTGAACATTTTTAATCTGTCTGAAGTTGCATGAGGATTTTAAAGTGTCACCTATTCATCTAGTCCACCATTTCTTCTTATGCTCAGTAAGGCGAGGCTGTCCTCTCATCGAATTCCAATGTGTCTCATGACAGGTGATCCCCTAACCCAGACTTATGTATTGATTGTGTTCAATAGAATAGACGTCCCAACAGAGGTCCCAGAAAGGCAGGGTACCTGACCATAGTCCCTCCCAACTTATAAGCAGAGTTTCCTACATGCAAAATTTGATTCCAGGTTCAGGGTCCATCAACACCTGGTCTGTGGAAGCTCTAGCTCTCTCCTAAGACAGGGATAAGTTCTCTGGACAATCACTTATACAATCCCTGGAAAATAATTTGGATATGCATTTCAAAACACAAAAGCCCACACCGATTAGGACCATCCCATAGTCCCCATGACCCAGACATGCAAATTCAGTCCTTCAAACCAAGTCTTTGGATTGTGTTATTGTAATTATTATGCAAGGTGTAAAAGACCTCCTGCTCAGTGAGTTGCTTAGTGTACTGGAGTTGCTGATGAAGCTCTAGCTGGAGTTGCTAGATGTCCCTTGAGATTGAAAGTAAAGGCCCCTCACTAGTGATGTTGGACCTCCTCCCATGAGTGCTGACTGGAGTTCCGCTTCAGGGGGTGGACCACAACCTAGAGAAGCCTGTGGCACAAGTGAGTTGTTGGCGAGTGACAAGAGCATCTTCATCACCCATACTATTTCTTACCAGATCAGGGAAATCCAGTGGGATGGAGGTGGGTCATGGAGTGGGGTAGCTTTTTCTATGATATGGCTTCACCCTCTTTGCTGGCTGCTCCAAGGGTCCTTCTGGAGGGGGAAATTCCAGCATACCCTCCTCCATAAGTTAATAAATCAGCATTCCTTTGTGGCTGGTGAGGGATGGACAGCCATTCATAATACACATTTTGGGGTTAACTGTCTAGTTTGAATTACTTGATTGACAAGACTTAGCTCTTGTTAACAGGGAGAGGCACTTCTGTGAAGTTAATTGGGTGTTTCTTCTTCTCTTAGTTTTCGCCCTTAAAAGAGATTAGGGCGGTTTCTAACACTTGGTTGTCTGGTTCTAATGGGCAGGGAGCAGTGAGAACTAGGCTCCCAGCAGCATAGTCTGAGAAAAGCCAGGGTTTTAAAAGGGTCACCTTTTTTTCCTGTGCTTGGAAAGACAGGCCCCCTTGCTGTTTCTGCAAGTTGTGATGAGCTTGAGCAGAGAGTTAACTGCCTTGTTGTTCTCTGGACCTGGTAGCTACTAGTTTTAGAATCGGCAGGATTTCAAAAACCCAGGTGCTTATTTTTCCCTCTCATTTTTTTCTACTTCTGCTTCCCTTCTTTCTAAGTTACTCCAATGCCCTTCCTTCCCATGCTGCACATGAAAGTGGCACACATCCTTTTCCTTTATTCCTTCTTACCCTTCTCCTTCACAGTCCTTCACTTCCTTAATTTCATCTTTCTATTTCTTTTCCATCACTTCTTTGATTCTTTTTTTTTTATTTTTTCCTTTTCTCTTACACAATCACCCTTCAGCTTGCACAGGCCCTCTTTGGTTTACACAAACCCACTTGGACTTACAAAACCCTTCTTCAACTCTTCTAGCCCACTTTAGTTTACCCTTTAAACTTCTCCAGGCATAACCAACTTTAGAATGACCCACATTCAATCCTATATTATTTTTAAGATATAATGCTATAATTTTATACCTTTCTTTACGAAAACCTATATTTTTCCCACTTAAAAATCTCAACTTTCAGTAACCACAAAATAAGTAATTAGTATGTTTTAGATTGACAACTTTATGAACACATTTCACAACTTTCAGAAACAGTTTTTTCTCCACTGGCAAATGCATTTGCATTTTTTATCCTTGGTCATCACTGCATTTCTTGAGT
>NC_040917.2:2275126-2363506 GCF_004126475.2 Phyllostomus discolor | reverse complement strand
AAACCCCTGAGAGATAGGGAAGTTGTTCAGGGATGAGGAGATGACAGCATGATGAGCCTCCTACCTTCCTCCCACACAGTCAATATCTGAGACCAGGAAGGATGCTGCCACATGCATGTCAGATACTTGGGGAGCCAGATGCACTGCAAGGAAGTGTCTGGGAAGATGCTCCTGAGGGGACCCCTGCAGTTTACTGTGATTGTGCTTGGGGCACATTTGGAGCCTCCTTGTCCTTGAAATGAGGAGTGTTCATGGAGGTGTCATCTGGGAATCCTTGGTGTGGTCAGCTTTGGGATTGAACTGTAGTGTCTCATAGAAAGTTCAAGGACACTCCCCTATGCCTCAAAAATGGAATGTGTTTGGGAAAATGAGAGTACTTTAAAGTCAAGAAAAATATAGGTTCTTGCTTCTGATCAAGCATCACAGAGATGGTGCTGTGGCAGCAAAGTAGAAGGTTGGCAGGTGTTTCAGGACCCAGCACAGTCTTTGACACTTCAGTGTTCCTTCAGTCCTCCCTTAGGGTGAGATTCTAAGAAGTATCCTCACCTGAGACCACAGCCCTGTGAGTGTCACTGTCACTTGACCACTTTTTTTTTTGAATCTTTATTCTTTTTTTTTTAAGATTTTATTCATCAATTTTTAGGGAGGGAAGGGGGGGAGAGAAAGAGAGAGAGAGAGAGAGAGAGAGAGAGAGAGAGAGAGAGAGAGAGAGAGAGAGAGATATCAATGTGCGGTTGCTGGGGGTTATGGCCTGCAACCCAGGGATGTACCCTGGCTGGGAATCGAACCTGGGACACCTTAGTTCCCAGCTCGCACTCAATCCACTGAGCTACGCCAGCCAGGGCTCCCTTGACCACTATTAATGTCAGCACACAGTAGGGTACAGTGTAGGGACACATTCAACAATAATAGTCCCACATCCAACCTGCACTATGTTCCTATGACAAATGAACCGATCACACACCTGGCACTGCCATCTATACACATCTATTCTTGCAGAATCTGGAGGTCAGAGCAAGTGTGTCAGCTGAAATGAGGTTCATTTACTGACCCTAGGAATTCAGCCCCCATGCATGGAGTCCCTTTTCCTATATTTCACCTTGATACATTCAGGGCATCAGGTTCAAGTTCAGTGGACACCCATCAAGTACGACTCTAGTTACAGTTTCCCATGAAACTCATGCAGACATGAATAGGGGCGGAGAGAAAAAGAGGAGATGGCTCTTCTGAAATTAACTACAGAAGAACCAGGACTAATCTCCTCCCTCTCCTGCTCTCTGATTACAGCCACTTCACATGTGCATGTAAACACAGATCTTGAGAGTGAGCATCAGGCTGAGCCAGCAATGATGAACAGTTTTAACATAAAGTTAGATCCTCCAGATCCAGTATTGGGAAGTGTTTTAAATGACTTATTCATCTCAAAATCAATGGATAAATACAAATTGTGTTCTTCCTATCAATTATTATTTCATTTAAATCAACCATTTTCTATTAGCGGTTTCATCAAGATTTCCATAATCAAACTCCTAAAACGTCAACACACTATTCAATTGCTTCCTACGTCTTCAACAAAGCAGATCTCGTCATGACTGAGTTTCTTCTATGTCCAAATATTTGAATCTGGTTTTGCTGCAGCGTCTAGTGACTAAAAACAAAAGGAGGCAGTGATGCTGCTGCACATTTAGCACCACATCCCATTGTATGAACATGACCTGGGAGCACAGTCTGCTTCTGTGTAGGGTTTATTCTCCTGTCTCCAGTGACACACACAGATGCTCCACATCATGCAACACTGGATCCACATGCTCTAGGGTCACCCTCTGTTCTTAGTTCATACTCTGATTGCCTTAAAGGGGAAACACGGTCAATTGGAACTTCCTCTGAAATGAACAACCACCTCCTGCTCTTTTAATTCTTTCTCCTTTTGCTTGTGAGTATCGAATCCTCTTGGTGAGTTCATTACTGTTGAATTTCAAAGGCATCACACATGCTGAACCGCTCTATTTTATGGGGATTTACTTTTCTAGCTTATACACCATCTTGATACTTCAATGTCACACTCTGGGACCATGTAGTTCATCTTTCCGTCCAAAACCAGAGCTCCATATATAGCAGGAAGGCATGCAAATGGGGCCCCTCTGCTCATGAAAAGCAGCCCAGCCCTGACCCTGCAGCTCTGGGACAGGATCCCAGCCCAGGATTCCCAGGTCTTCAAAGTCTGTGCTCAGGACAGAATACAGACCACTCACCATGGAGTCTGGGCTCAGCTGGATTTTCCTTGTTGCTATTTTAAGAGGTAATTTATGGAGAATGACAGACACAAATCATGCTAGTGGACATGACTGAGAGAAAAGTTAGAGGGTGACAGTTTCCTAACCAACATCCTTGTGTTTGCAGGTGTCCAGTGTGATGTGCAGCTGGTGGAGTCTGGGGGAGGCTTTGTGAAGACTGGGGGTTCCCTCAAACTCTCTTGCCTGGCCTCTGGACTCACCTTCACTAACTATGATATGAACTGGGTCCGCCAGGCTCCAGGGAAGGGGCTAGAATGGGTCTCATACATTAGGTATGATAGTGGTAGCACATACTATGCCAACTCTGTGAAAGGCCGATTCACCATCTCCAGAGATGATGGCAAGAACACGGTCTACCTGCAAATGAACAACCTGAGAGCTGAGGACACAGCCGTGTATTACTGTGAGAGTGGCACAGTGAGGGGAAGTCATTGTTAGCCCAGACACAAACTGCCTTGAAGGAGACAAGAGGACTGGGCTCTGGGGGAGCTCAGGACACCAGGGGGCGCTCAGGGCACACTGAGCACAGGGACCAGGTTGGGAGCAGCTGCAGATGCAGTGTAAGGGCTGGTTTTTGGGCAGGTGTGGGGTTGACTCTCCACACAGCAGTTTCCCTCTGGGAGCCTCCCTCCCTTCATGCTTCTGTGCTGACCCCTTCAGTATCTGAGTTACAGAGGCTTGTTGTCAGAGGAGGAAATGTCTCTCACATGCTCCAAAGTCAAGGAGTCACATACATGTGTTCTCTTACTCTAATGAAACATCAACTAATGATCAAATCTCCTGACTCAAATCAGCTGATTCCATCCAGAGGCTCTGCTGGGAATAACAAGCAGCCCATCCCCGTGCAGCTGAGTGTCCAAGCCGACCATCAGCAGGACCATGCTTGCTGGACAATGGGCACCAGAGTTGTAGGAACCCAGTTCTACAGGGGAGTAAAGAAACAGGGGTGGAAGTCATTGCCTTAATTCCACATCCATGACATCAGTAGAAGTTGGCATCATGTGGACATAGAGGGACCCCCACCATACCATGGTGTGGATGTGCAGGGTGATGATGTCACACACACAGAGGGACTATGGAAAAGTTTGTCCCTTCATTGAGGAGTCTGTTGAGATCAGGGAGGACCTTTCAGCATTCCATGGGTGGCTGCATCATATCAGATAAGGGGCCTGGTCCAGCTTTTATTGTTCACCCCTGAGCAGGGTCCTGCTCACAGGAGTGGTTTGTGTGGTTTCCTTCTCCCACCTGCATCAAACTAGGGAGAATCCCTACTTCTATGTCAGATTCCTCAGGTGTGCACAGGAGGAGAGAGAATGCTTTACTTTAACATGTCAGCATCAGCCATAAAACACTTGAGCCTTGGTCCTTACTTCACAGAACACCTAGGAGACATGAGTGAGAACACTGAGCCACCAACCATTATGGGTAGAAAATTATTTCAGTCCCTAGAAAATGAGGGTGATGGTTATATGTAAGCAATAATGAAAATAATAATACATTACATGACATCTTAGTCCCATTCTAGCATGTAACCTGTCCACTCTCCAAGGTCGTCAGCTTGTTCTGAGAGACGTGGGTCTGGTTTCTGCTCCCAAAGGTTAGACCCCTCCACAGGATTATGGCCATCCTATGTGGGGAGCTCTACTGATGTAGCTTTCCACCTGGGTGGAGTTGTTATTTGATTCATTTGTTGTTTCTATGAGATTGTGCTTTTGTCACTCAAAAGCTCACATGTTAAAACCAGAGGCCCATGGGTGATATTAAGAGGTGGGACCTTGGGACAAGTGATGGTCCTAAGGTGGAGCTCTTCTGAACAGCATTAGGGCCTTTATAACGGAGGACTCAGGGAGCTCCTTTGCCCCAACCACCCTCTGAGATCACAGTGAACAAACAGCCAGCTAGTAATCAGGTTCTTACCACACATCAAATCTGCCAGCATCTGTTGTTTGACACCCCACCTCCAGATCTGTGAGAGATACATGTCTGTTCTTGGCAATGAACCAGCCCACAGTAGTTTGTTACAGCACCCAGGGTGGGTTAGGATTGCAGTGTAACCTGACCACAAAGGCTGACTCCCTGGAGATTTGTTGCCATATTCTCTGTAAAAGGCACTCCATGAGTGTCCTTCCAGTGATGTTCATGGGCATTTTTTTTCTGGTGTTTTCTTCCACAGACAAATTCTCTTAATAGAAGGTGATAGGAGACTCCTAAGCACATGTAGAAGGAATACAGCAATAGAAGTGGATATAGTCTATGAATTATTTCAGTATTTACCACATCATCATGGATCCAGGTCCAGGATTCAATGGAGGTAAGATGCAAAAACATATAGTGCCCCCAGTCACCTCATCACAGGGCATGGCTGATGTTCTTGAAGGTGTGGAGATTAACAGCACTCAGGAGGAGCATTGGCCAAAGGGATTTGAGGGTACATTTAGATTTTATCTTTTAAACTAATCATGTCATATTTTCAACCTTCCCAGAGGTTATATGTAATAATGACAATGTGGCATTTGGATAATAGTGACCCCTTCCTGAATAATCATTATTGTGCTGTGTGCACCTCAGTCACTTGATGTCACAGTTGGTAAGTCATTGGGGGAAGAGGGGAATGTGACTGTGCACAGAGGGTGTCCAGGGGGGTTAAAATGCATGACATGTGTTTATTGCTTCTTCTCACTCTTTTTCTTGATGCTGATGGACTCTCTCAGTTCACAGACATATAATGGACAGAAATTCTGTCTTGAAATCACAAAGATAAGCTCTTGCAGTGACCACTGACCTAAGACCCAGAGGCTGAAGATGCAGGTGGACCTCTGTGTTCACCTGCATCTTCCCTTCCACCCTTCCAGGCTCGACAGGTCCATGGTATTCATGCAGGTGAAACAATATTAACTGAGCCATTGGGATACCCAGCATGCCTTTATTCTTGGGTGGGCTACCTTTGCAAGCTGCAAGCTGCATGTCTATCTGCATGTCTCATATTGTGGCCCTTGCTCCCAGCGTGCCACCCATGCTGGTACCTGTCCCCTTCTGTGTATCTCATCATCACCCCCAGCATGGAGTCCTCACCTGTTTAAGTACTAGAGGGGAACCACACTGATAAGATGCCAGAACATTACATGACATAACTTAATTCTGTGCATGTGAGCCCACTTCATGTGATGGGAACAGTTTATTAGACACAGTCTCAAGGCTATGAGAACATTAGTTATCAGGCCCCTCCAAGGCCATGGGGGCACTGCTTCCTTTAGCTACCCAGGCACCTGGGTGATGAAGCCAGACTCCCTCCACCTACCCTACAACCTCTCTGTGTGTGTTGACTCATAGACAAGGTTGCACAGATAATTTATTCTGAGCCGAATAGCATGAAACACCGTGTGAGTGGAATATTACTGTAAATTAAATTGTGTAAAAGTGCCAGATGGTAGAAATTAGCAAAAACAATAATAACTGTACAGCATGCAGACTAACCAGCCTCGTATAAAATTCCCACCATCACAATGGAGGTGCTCGTCCCTCTGATCCCAGTGGGGATCCTCATCTAGATTATTCACTTCTCTGTCCATAAGTGGAGAAGCACGTGCAAGTGGTGTGCTTCATGTGCTGACAAACCAAACCCCACCACTGCCCCTGCACCTCTGAAAGAGCAGCCCCAGGCTCCAGGGCTCTGCAGTTTGCATTCATTGTTGCAATTATCACAGAGGAAACACGATGAACTTTGGGCTGAGATGGGCACTTATTCTGATGCTTTTACATGTAGCATTATGAAGAATCTGGGGATTTGAGTTTCTCTGTGTGTATGCCCCTCCTAATGAGAATATCCAGTCTGAAGATGTACAATATGAGTTGGAGCTGGGAGACCCCTGAGACAGCCTGGGGTTCTCTGAGACTCTGCTGTAAATGCTTTGGATTCAGTTTCAGAAACTATTATATAACCTGGATCAGCCAGCATCCAAGAAGGAGACTGCAGTGGATAAGTGTTATTAAAAATAAAGCTAACCATCACACTACAGAATGCACTGCATCAGTGAAAGACACTTTCACCATGTAAAGAGACGATTTGAAAAGCACTGCCTATCTGCCAATGAGAGTCAAGAGCACAGTCCTGCATTATAGCATGGGAGACACAGAGAGGGCACGTCAGTGTGAACCCTGACACAATCCTGTGGCAGGAGGGGCTTCAACCAACAGAGGGAGCCCAGGACCTATGAGTTCTGCAGGACCAGGACACTTGCAGTTTAATGAAGGCTTAGTTTCATCTCTGGCCCAGGACCTTCCTCTCTATGTGATATTCAACATGTGTATACCTAAGAAAGCGACTTAGACCCACCGCAATGAGTCTAAGTGGATGCTTCTCCTCTATCTAAACACACTAGCAGACACATGTGATCTCTGACTTGGAAGTTTTCCCTTAAATAGCTTTGTTGTGACAGTTGGTTTTGGTTTTTGTTTGACTGGATCATAAGCTGCCCGAAGACTTGGCTGAAAGCCATTTCTTGGTCTGTGCATAGTTTGCTTATAGGTAATCCAGGCCTGTGAACTGGTGTCTCAGAAAGGCTGATTTCACCAATATGGGTGGGCACCCTCCACTCCACTGAGGGACTGACTAGAGCAAATAGTGAAAGAGAGAAAATTAACCCCTTCCCACCTGTGTCCTGAAATCTGGAGCTGGGGCAGAAGTCTTCTCCTGTCCTGGGCACCCTGGTGCTCAGCATGCAGACCAGGCTTAGTTAAGAAAGCAGCTCTCTTGTGTCTGCTGCCGCAACCCCAACTCACGGGGCTTTTGGATGACTCAGAGTAATAATGAGAACATCATGTAAATGTAAACGAAAATACATATATTGTGGGCCAGCTTCCTTGAAGAACCAGGACCAATGGTTTCATAAATCAGAGTGTGTACAAGTATTCCCACTAGAACACACAACTGTTAACTTGAATCAGTACAGGGAACATGGTGAACTAAGTGGAATAACAGGGAAGGTTGGAACAAGCCAGACAGACTATGACAGAAGCAGCAGAGGAAACTGGCTCAGAGCTTTATTTTTCAATGTGGTGGGAGAGACGACTTCTGCTTAGAGTGGTGTGCATCATTTCAATCCCCCATTGATGTCTAAGGGGAGACCTCAGATTCTTATCAGATTTCCCATGTTGGAGCAGATGGAGAAGAGGCAGGAAAGACCCATCAGTTGTCAGCAGTGAAACATGAAGGCAAGTAGAGTCTCACTACCTATTCCATCTAACAACTATAAAATACATGGGCACACATGAGATAAGGAGTCATTATGTGTGGACAACCACTGCATGCATAGAAAATGAAATGCATGACTTTTAGAAAGCAAATGATGATGAAGGTGAAACATATGATGATTATGATGGGATGAGACAGGAATATTGGTCCTTTGAAACTACCTCTCCTCTTCCAGATGCACTGTGGCTCCTCCAGGCAGGGATGCTCTCTCTTCCCTTTAAGTGCTGAGAGGTTTCGTAAATGGAGCCCCAGTGAATCATGCAGCTTGGAAGAGTCAGTGTGTGACCAGGTCAGTAAAAATACCAAAGAGGTCCAAGTCTGATTACCTGCACCTCTGATAGTGTTACCTTATTTAATAGGCACTGTGAAAATATGTATGTGGGTAACAAGGAGCCCCCTTTCCACCCAGGTGCTATAACATGCTCCTTATTTATTTTAATCTTTACCTGTATAGTTCTAGAGTTTCTCTTTCTAAGCAACCTGTGTTTATAATTACTTAGGTATTCTCTAAGATGATATAGTCTCTATCATGCCCTGTGCCTCCTTCTGGGTCTTCAGTTGAAATTTCTTCACACTCATATGTCTAGTTACACTCAGTTAATGAACATGGAACATATTCCTGTGTGTGACTCAAACAAAATCCAGCATCTACAGCTGACCCAGTTCCAAAGTCACTCCCACATTGTGGGTAATTTTTCTACCAACCCTCCCCTTCTGATACTACAACCTATTGTAATCCCTATGGCTGCTGTAATAAATGAACAAGGACAATGTAACCTGGTCAGTATCCGGGGATTTTTGTAGAAACATGCCACACAAAAATATCATTAAAATAGTGATGAATTGACCTTTATTAAAATGAAATGTATCTGTTCTACCAAACCACCAACAATTCCACTAAAGGAATTAAAAGACAATCATAGACAGAGAATATACTTCCAAGTCATATGTCTGATGAAAGAGTTTATTATACATTAAGAATGTTAGAAAATTAGGAAAGTGCTAGTGAACATTTTTAATCTGTCTGAAAGTTGCATGAGGATTTTAAAGTGTCACCTATTCATCTAGTCCACCATTTCTTCTTATGCTCAGTAAGGCGAGGCTGTCCTCTCATTGAATTCCAATGTGTCTCATGACAGGTGATCCCCTAACCCAGACTTATGCATTGATTGTGTTCAATAGAATAGACATCCCAACAGAGGTCCCAGAAAGGCAGGGTACCTGACCATAGTCCCTCCCAACTTATAAGAAGAGTTTCCTACAAGCAAAATTTGATTCCAGGTTCAGGGTCCATCAACACCTGGTCTGTGGAAGCTCTAGCTCTCTCCTAAGACAGGGATAAGTTCTCTGGACAATCACTTATACAATCCCTGGAAAATAATTTGGATATGCATTTCAAAACACAAAAGCCCACAATGATTAGGACCATCCCATAGTCCCCATGACCCAGACATGCAAATTCAGTCCTTCAAACCAAGTCTTTGGATTGTGTTATTGTAATTATTATGCAAGGTGTAAAAGTCCCCCTGGTCAGTGAGTTGCTTAGTGTACTGGAGTTGCTGATGAAGCTCTAGCTGGAGTTGCTAGATGTCCCTTGAGATTGAAAGTAAAGGCCCCTCACTAGTGATGCTGGAGCTCCTCCCATGAGTGCTGACTGGAGTTCCGCTTCAGGGGGGTGGACCACAACCTAGAGAAGCCTGCGGCGCAAGTGAGTTGTTGGCGAGTGACAAGAGCATCTTCATCACCCATACTATTTCTTACCAGATCAGGGAAATCCAGTGGGATGGAGGTGGGTCATGGAGTGGGGTAGCTTTTTCTATGATATGGCTTCACCCTCTTTGCTGGCTGCTCCAAGGGTCCTTCTGGAGGGGGAAATTCCAGCATACCCTCCTCCATAAGTTAATAAATCAGCATTCCTTTGTGGCTGGTGAGGGATGAACAGCCATTCATAATACACATTTTGGGGTTAACTGTCTAGTTTGAATTACTTGATTGACAAGACTTAGCTCGGCTCTTGTGAACAGGGAGAGGCACTTCTGTGAAGTTAATTGGGTGTTTCTTCTTCTCTTAGTTTTCGCCCTTAAAAGAGATTAGGGTGGTTTCTAACACTTGGTTGTCTGGTTCTAATGGGCAGGGGGCAGTGAGAACTAGGCTCCCAGCAGCATAGTCTGAGAAAAGCCAGGGTTTTAAAAGTGTCACCTTTTTTTCCTGTGCTTGGAAAGACAGGCCCCCTTGCTGTTTCTGCAAGTTGTAATGAGCTTGAGCAGAGAGTTAACTGCCTTGTTGTTCTCTGGACCTGGTAGCTACTAGTTTTAGAATCTGCAGGGTTTCAAAAACCCAGGTGCTTATTTTTCCCTCTCATTTTTTTCTACTTCTGCTTCCCTTCTTTCTAAGTTACTCCAATGCCCTTCCTTCCCATGCTGCACATGAAAGTGGCACACATCCTTTTCCTTTATTCCTTCTTACCCTTCTCCTTCACAGTCCTTCACTTCCTTAATTTCATCTCTCTCTTTCTTTTCTATCACTTCTTTGATTCTTTTTTTTATTTTTTCCTTTTCCCTTACACAATCACCCTTCAGCTTGCACAGACCCTCTTTGGTTTACACAAACCCACTTGGACTTACAAAACCCTTCTTCAACTCTTCTAGCCCATTTTAGTTTACCCTTTAAACTTGTCCAGGCATAACCAACTTTAGAATGACCCACATTCAATCCTATATTATTTTCAAGATATAATGCTATAATTTTATACCTTTCTTTACCAAAACCTATATTTTCCCACTTAAAATTCTCAACTTTCAGTAACAACAAAATAAGTAATTAGTATGTTTTAGATTGACAACTTTATGAACACATTTCACAACTTTCAGAAACAGTTTTTTCTCCACTGGCAAATGCATTTGCATTTTTTATTCTTGGTGATCACTGCATTTCTTGAATGTGCTCAAAGTGAGCTGTCTCATTATATAGTGACCTTGACGACTTCAGGGAGGCTGGGGAAGAGGGAGGGAGGAGACACCAGAAGTGACAGTGCTTGTTCCCAGGACCAAAGCAGTTTCTGAGCCCCCAGAAGGGAGTTCATAGTGATTAAAGAACATTTTCACATTGTTTTTCTTCCTGAACCTTTTACTGTCTGAGAGGGGAATGCAATCTCTTTCCCTCTTTAAACAAGCAATTTAAATTCTTCCCGAGTAGAATCCTTATGATGTAACAGCATTAGAGATCTCATTCCATTTACCAGAGGTTTAGCAAAACATTTCAAGACTGAGACTGAGATGCCCCTTTCAAAACAGAAACAAAAACAAAGTTCTGTAGCAAATAGAACATTCAAGCAAACCAGTATTCTCAAATTAAATCTTCTAAGAGAAGGGAGAGAGACACTAGCCTTAGAATCATATCTGACACCACCTGGTGCTACAAATGACCCTTACAGAAACTAAATGGCGTGAAGCCCAAACAGCAGAGGCACTATCTCACACCAGCAAGTACAGTGAGTAAATTCTAAGGCCCAAATGGCACAGACCCAAGCAGCAGAGACAGGAGATTCTAGGGTTTTATAAAACAACAAAATTCAAACAAAGTTTCCCAAAACACAAGAAATCAAACAGCTCTGATTCCACTTATCTAATGCAAAGTGGCTGCAAGAGAGGTGGCCCCAGAAGAAATCTCCTTTCCTTTATCATAGACACACCGGCAGCATAACCAAAAACCTCTTGGTACTTCTCGTCCCTTACGTAGGATGAAAGGCACCAAATCCCATCTGTCTGGATGTGCCTGTCTGCAGCAATGGCTCGTAGCCTCTGTCCCTGTTCATCCGACAGATGTGGGAAGAACTGTCCAGCAGCATGCTCTTCCCATTTGCCGCAGATGGTAAAGAAGTTGTCCTGGACACAGTCTTTCTGTTCTGGTGGAAAAGGGGTTAGCGATTCCCTGTAGTGGAGAGCACCCCATGTTCTTCTCCCAAATGACTTTTATTTGGAATGGTATGTGTGGGTGCATACAGCGTACATGCATAGCTTATCAATCAATGTCAAAAAGACTATACTCATACAGAAATGGGTGTTATCTATAGATAACAATTGAAGGAACATAGAGTTTTGTCATAGGTCAGGGTCTGTTAGTCATGCCGGTGCCAGAGGGTCTTTCAGACATGTTTCATGAGATAAGGAGTTTATCCCTTATGCTTTGAATTCAAACATCTGGGTTATATCACCAGGGCTATACAAAACAAAGCAGAGCAAGCTTCAAAGGATACAATGTACATTTGAGGCCTTTTTCCCATGGGAACCCTCGTTGTTAGAGCTGGGCCATGTTTGCCACCTGTGTTACCTGGTTTTCCAGGGAGACTTATTAGACCCTTTCAGAGCTTGCTCTCACAGGGCTGCAATCTTGGAAAACAAGCAGAGTGGTCCCCAGCACAGGGCTTCTTCAGGAGCAATGCACATGGAGGTTAAGGCCTGTTTTAATCTCTCTCCCAGAGCTTCCTCTCCATCTCACCTTCAGCATGCAGATACATAAGAAACTGTTCACCCCAATGTGTCTAAAGTAGTTGTATCTCCATCTAAATACATTAAGGAGGCACATATAACCAAGATCTAAGAAACTGTTCCCCTAAATACCTGCATTGTGTCTGCTAATTTTCCTGTTAGTTTGAGTAGATAACAGGGTGCCAAAACCTTTGCCTGAAAGTCATTCTTTGGTCTGTCCATAGTGTGTTTACACGTGAACTTCACTTTGAATTCTGGTGCAGTAAAGCAGAATGCTCTTCTCAATGTGGGTGGGCACCTTCCACACCACTGAATGGCTGACTGGAATAAACAGTGAAGGAGAGAAAACTAAGCCCTTTTTACCCATGTGCTGGATACTGGAGCTGGGGCCGGGGTCTTGTCCTGTCCTGGGCACCCTAGTCCTCAACATTTAACTCAGGCTGAGTTATGACAGCAGCTTTCCTGTGTCTTCCACCAGCCACCAGAGCTCATTGCAATTTAGGAGGTTTCATTGTCGAGACAATGGGCATCGACTCCTTGTAAATGCAAATGTGCATGTCTGTTTGCTTCTCTGGAGGACCATGGCTATTCTGTGTAAAGAAGACAGCATGCAAGTTTGCCCTTCACAGGGTATGATCCCATCAGAGAACACTCATGTTTTTTTTTATTGGAAACAGTACTGGGCACTCAGTGAACACGAGGGAGGATCCCATTAATGTCAGGCTACCAATTGCAAAGCTGTTTCCTAATATCCCCTGGGTGCTTGTCTGTTGATCACCATTGAAAATAGTGGAGCCCTGCTATGACTCTGAGATCACTGAGGGTTGAATGAGCAGTACTGCATGGAATCAGAGCTCACTGTGACAGTGTCAGCAGACTAAGCTGATTGCAAGCCAAGGCCACAAGTCCTCAGTGATTGATCTTGCAAATGACTTTTTCCATATTGATCTCAGACAATATCCAAATGCAACCTGCTTTCATGTGGGAATATCAATGATGCACATACACTGAAACAAACAAACAAACAAAAAAAAGAAGATGTATTTGACTAATCAGATTATTGTGCACATACTTCTTCGCCAAGAAGTATGTTTGCTTGATACAGGTGCCAAGGGTAGTAATACATGGTAATAACAAGATCAACATAGAAGGTAACTATGCAGTGACCCCAATGACTTGGTGGCACATGGAACTGACATGTGCTTGATATATCCAACACAGGTGCACAATCCTGTGGAAATGGGGACCTTCTCTTACTCTTTTATGTAGAAACCACCTGTCACATTCTTCAGCCAGTGAAAACCAGAATAAATGTTCATGCCTGACCCAGGAACTGAGACCTTAGTGCCTGCTGGGATGCTGGATTTGAAGACATGGAGTCCTCATGGGAAACATCACACAGCTCCTCCATGACTGACCCCAGAGATGACCAGCTTAGAAAGGGAGCCTGAGTAACAACCAGCAGTGGCTGAGTTCTCCCCTGTGATGCCTTGATCAGTGCAGGAGTGTCAACGATGGTTGAACCAGAAACCCAGATGCAGGAGGAGATGGTGGTTCCTGCAGCCCCTGACAGGTGCAGCTGTGGAACACTGAGCAGTGGTTCTGTTCCTGTGTGGGAGGCTGAGGTCTGAGGTCCTCAAGACAGGTGGTAGAAGGGAAGACAAGCAGCAGGATGGAGAATCAATAAAGGAAGAAAAGCCAGTGAGTCCCTCACAGAGTTGACCTCACTCACCTAACAAGTCCCACTCAGGCCTAGAACTCATGTGGAGGCCCATCCCATAGGTAGGAACTGGGAAGAAAGGAGCCTTCAAGAGCATTGCCATGAAACTCATCACTGTGTGTCTGTGTGTAAATAATTGAGCAACATAAATGTGGTGGGATTAGGGCCTCATGCAGGATCCTCAGATGGGACCTTCAAACAGAGGAATCTGAGGACACCAGAGGCTTCCAAAGGCCCCAAGAACTTCCAGACTCAGAAGTGTTGGCAGTGACGGTGCATTGGGCAGCTCCAGGAAAGGGGCTTCCTGGTGGCTCATGCAGCCCTTGTTTGGAGGTTCCCTGCAGAGTCAATGCGGTTTGGTAAAATCAGATCTCTGTGTCTAGAGATGTTAAAGCACATGGCATCCCTGTGGGAGCATTCTGAAGTCAGGGTTCTGTCTTCAATTCTCAACTAGTGCCAAGGAGATGCTCATGCCTTCTGAGGCCAGACAGGACCCCCCTGCAAGACTCAGGCTGAGCAGCAGGCAGCGTGCAAGACCCACAAGTTCAGGGCAGGGGCCAAGCATCAGGTGGAAATGGAGCTGGGAAGACATTCCCTCTGAGGGCCTGCATCCCCCTCTTCCGATCAAAACATCTAAAGTTGAGTGGGGCATGCGGTGACTGCAAATACCCAATTCAATTAGAGCATATACAAAAGTATAAAGCATGAAGACCACAACAAATAAGAGTATTTCTATGGCTTCTTTATATCTCAATTTTAAGTAGCTTGACACAGGGATTATTCTATTAACTCACCAGGTGGAGAATTTTGTAGACACACTGGCCCAGCAATAAGACATTCATGTACCAAGGCCAGACTGTCCCAGGTGTCTCTGTGTCACTCAAAGTTGGGATCACCCTGAAAGAGCATGTCCTGCAGGGCCTTGTTTCCCAGGGAAAGACTATTTCTTTACAGAACTTAGGGGCCTGGGAGGGGCCACATATCCTCACACAGGGATTAGGACTGGGTCTGTCAGACTCCCACTGAATGTGGTCTCTGTGCCCTCCAACTTTTCTCAGGTGGGATCAGGACTTAAGCTCTGAAACACTCTCGCTCATGAATATGCAAAGGAGAGAGGTGGTCTAGGTTGAATATGAGTGTTCCTGGTCCCTGAGAGCATCACCCATGGCTACACCCTCCCCTAAAGAAGTCCTCACAGCACAGCCCCTCACCATGGACTGGAACAGGAAAGCCCTCTACCTGGTGGCAGTGGGTATAGGTAAGAAGCTCTCCAGTCTCTGGGTTGATGAGGGTGCCAAGGAAAATAAAGAGACACTTCCACAAATTCATGCCTGCTCTCCACAGGTGAGCACTCCTGGGTGCAGCTGGTACAGTCTGGGGCTGAGGTGAGGAAGCCTGGGGCTTTAGTGGAGGTCTCCTAAAAGGCTTATAGATACACCTTCACAGTCTACTGCATATGTTGGGTGCAAAAGGCCCCAGGACAAGGGCTTGATTGGATGGGGAGAATCACCCCAGTGACAGTGAAAAAAAGTACACACAGAAGTTCCAGGGCAGAGTCACCATGACTGCAGACATATCCATGAGTAGAGCATACATGGGCTGAACAGTCTCAAAGCTAAGGACTTGGCCATGTATTACTGCATGAGAGACACTGTGATGACCCACATGCTAAATGTGTCACTGACCATGGGGGGGGCAGTGTGGCTGGGTAGAGGACATGGCAGGGAGATGGGTCTCCTGACTTCCTCACACACAGGTGGGATCTGAGAGTAGGACGGATGCTGCCACGGGCACATCAGAAACTCAGGGAATATTTCAGTAGACCAGATATACTGTGGGGAAGAGGCAGGGGAGATGCTGCAGAGACGGCTCCTATTATTTGTTGTCATTTTGCAGGGGGCCCATTTGGAGCCTCCTGGTCCTCTGAAGGAAGTGTTTCATTAAGGCTTCATCTGGGAATCCTTGGTCAGGGTTACCATGGGGATTTGGAAAAGGTGATGCCTAGCAAATTCTAGTGCACTTGCTTATTTGTGAAAACTGGACTTGTAATTGGGGAAAAGTAAGTCCAAGAAAGTAAAGGGGAATGTCTATGTTCTTGTCTCTCATCCAGCATCACACAGATGACATTCTGGCAGCAAAGTCCACATTCCAGCACAGTCTGTGGCATCACAGCTTTCTTTCAGCCCTCCCTCAGGGTGAGATCCTGTGGATTCTCCTCACCTGAGAACAATGCCCCATGAGTGCCCCTGTCTCTGAGCTAATGCTGATGTTGTTACACAGCAAAGGGCATCACAGGGACACCCTTGACAGTGAAACACCCACATTCAGCCTTTACTATCTTTCTATGTCAGTGGAAACAATTATCACACACCTGGCTCTGCAATCTACACACATTGTTCTTGCACATTCTGGAGGTCAGTGTGAAAGTGTCAGTTCAAACCAGCTTCACTTACCATCCATGGAAATTCATGCCTGTGCATGGAGTGCCATTTTCCATTTAGCACATCAATACTATGAGTACATCAGGTTCAAGTTCAGAGGACGCCCATTATGTGTGGTCATGGTGACAAACTCCCATGGGTCACATGCCGGCATGAATAGAGACTGTGAGAGATGAGATGGTTCTTGTGAAATTTACTGTCAAATAATCAGGGGGCTCCATTATACTCCCTCCCCTGCTTCCTGATAACAGCTGCACTGAACATCCATGTAAACACAGATACTAATAGAGAGCATCAGGCTGAACCCAGAATGATGACCAGTTTAACATAACATCAGATCCACCAGCTCCAGCAATGGGAAGTTATTTGAAAGATTTATTCATCCTGTAATCAGTGGATAGATAAAATAATGCTCTTCATATAAATTATGCATTTATTTTTACCTGCTATTTTTGTTAGTAGTTTGTACCAAGGTTTTCTATAATCAAATTTATAAAATTTCAACATACTTATTCCCCAATTTCTCATAAATCTTCACCTATGCACATCTACTTATGAATGACTTTATTATGCATCCCAAATGTGTGAACCTACTTTTCCCAGAGTCTAGGAAATGAAAACAAAAGTGAGGCAGTGAATATGCTGCATATTCAGCACCAAACTCCACTAAAGAAACATGTTCCAGGCAGCAATTCCCACTTCTAGGAAGGGTTCCCGCTTCTGTCTCCAAAAACAAAACAGACCCTCCATCTCCTCCAAAACTCTGTCCATGAGCTCTGGGGTCACACTCTCTCCTTAGTTCATAGTCTGGTCATGTTGTAGAGGAAATAGGACAGATGCAACTTCCGATGACAAGAGGAACATCCTGCACATTTAAAGCTTCCTGTTGTCATGAGTATTGGATTGTCTTGGTGTGTCCATCACTCAAATTTTTCAAAGGCATGTATCATTTTAAATATCTTTGGTTTATGAACATTTACTCTCTTAGGTCAGTTATGCATCTCATGGAGCAGTTGGGTCAGTGGGGATGGCACAGCCTCAAAAGTGGGGAGTGATTCTTATCAAATATGCACCCTTAGACATGTCACATTCTGGGACCATGTCCGTCATGTCACCACCCAGCCCCAGAGCTCCCTATATAGTAGGAGGACATGCAAATAGAGGGTCCCTCTGCTCATGAAAAGCAGCCCAGCCCTGACTCTGCAGCTCTGAGAAATGAGCCCAGCCCAGGATTAACAGGTGTCCCCAGTCCCTGCTCAGGACAGAACACAGACCACTCACCATGGAGTTTTTTTCTCACCTGGGTTTTCCTTGTAGCTGTTTTAACAGGTAATCTCTAGGGAATGGGAGACACTGAGTGTGTGAGTGGATACATCTGAGAGATAAAGTGGATGGGCAAGAGTTTCCTGACCTGATGTCTTTGTGTTTGCAGGTGTCCAAAGTGAAGTGCAGCTGGTGGAGTCTGGGGGAGGCCTGGTGAAGCCTGGGGGGTCTCTGAGACTGTCCTGTGCAGCCTCTGGATTCACCATCAGTAGTAGGTACTGGATGCACTGGGTCCGCCAGGCTTCTGGGAAGGGGCTGGAATGGATCTCAGCAATTGCTGGTAGTAGCACATACTATGCGGACTCTGTGAAGGGCCGATTCACCATCTCCAGAGACAATGGCAAGGACAAACTCTATCTGCAAATGAACAGCCTGAGACCTGAGGCTGAGGACCTGAGGACACGGCCATGTATTACTGTGGGAGTGACACAGTGAGGGGAAGTCATTGTGAACCCTGACACAAACCTCCCTGAAGGAGACAGGGGGGCTGGACTGCAGGGGAAGCTCCGAACACCAGGGGGCGCACTCAGGGCACCTTGAGTACTGGGTTCAGTTCTGAAACAGCGGCAAATGCACTTTAACTGTTGGATTTCTGCAGGTGTGGGGTTAGTTTTCTACACGGCAGTTTCTTTCAGGGACCCTGACTTCCTTTATGATTCTGTGATTACTTCTTAACTATGTGAATTGCAGATGATTGCTGTAATAGGAGGGAAACATTTTCACACACACAGGAGGCAGAAAGTCACAATATTTGCTTAATGTTATCCTAATGAATCATAGTTGAATTATTCAATCTTCATGACCGATATCAGCTAAATCCAACCAGACGTTCTGCTGGAGTCAACAGTGCACCAGAGCTCCACACAGCTCAGAATCCAAGCCAGCCAGCAGCAGACACATGCATGCTGAGCAGTGGGGAAAAACGCATATGAGCCCAATGCCAGAGGGAAAGTGCCCTGGGGGAGACAATATTGACCTGACTCCATGTTCATGACGACCAATAGCAGTTGACATCATGTAGGTATAGAGTGACCCCCACCCTAAATTGGTACAGGTGTCCAGGATGGTGATATCACAACGAAAGAGGCACTATGAAATAGTTTGTCACTTCATTGTGGTGTCTGTTGAGAGCAGTGCAGACTTTTCAGCAAGCCAGCAATGGCTGTTTTACCTCAGGTAAGGAGTCTGGATCAGTATCTTCTGGTTCATCCATGACAAAGTTGAAGAGGCTCCTGCTCATAGGATGGGTTTGTGTGGTTCTAATCTCTCACCTGCATGGAACTAGAAAGAATCACCACTTTCTCTATATATGCCCCACCTGTGCAAAATAGGACAGAGAGGGATGAATCTTAACATGTCAGCATCCAACGTAAAAAACAAACAACAAAAACAACAACAAAAACTAGACCCTTACTTCTTATTCCATCAAACTCCTAGGACTCATGGGTGAGAACATGAAGCAAACAACCATTATGGGTACAACACAAATTCAGCCCCTAGAAAATGAGAATGATTGTTATATGTAATCAAGAAGAGGAAATAATAATAAATTGTATGGGCATCTTAGCTCAAAATTTAGGCTGAAACCTGTTCACTTTACAAGATATTCAGCTTTCTCTGAAGGACTTGCTTCCCTTTTCTGCTTCAAAAGACAAGAAGTTTCTACAGGACTGTAGGAATCCTCAGTTTTGTGTGGTCTTCTGGAGTAGCCTTCCAACTGGACAAAAACACAATTAGATTCCTTTGGTGTTCCTAGGAGTGACTTTGTCACTTAAACACTCACACATTAAAATTTGAGACTCATGTTATGGTGTTAGAATGTCTGGCATCAGGAGAAGCGTTGGTCCCAGGGTGGAGCTCTGATGAATGGAGTCAGGGCCTTCATGAGAGAGGACTGAGGAAGCTGCCTTGCCCCAACTATCCTCTGAGATTAGAGGGAACAGCCATCTAAGAAGTGGATTCTCACCAGTCACCTAAATGATCTGCATCTGGTCTTGCATTTTTCACATCCATATATGTGAGAAATAGATTTATTTTGTTGGCCAATGTCCCAGGCCACAGTCCTTTGTTACAACAACCAGAAAGGCTTAGCACTGTTGTGTAACATGACTACACAGGTTGAATATCTACAGTTTCACTGCTGTTTCTGCTGTAAAATGCACACCATGTGTTTTCTTCCAGTGATGTTCCAGGGTAGTTTTTCTCTATTAGTTTCTTCCACGGATAAAGTGTTCTGATTGGACATTATGGGGAGCTCCTAAACAGATGTAGCAGGAAGGCAACATTAAATGTGAGCTTAATCCATGAACCCTTTCAATACTTGCCACATCAGCATAGAGTGAGGTCCAGGTTGCACTGGAGATGAAATCCATTATTCTCCCAGTCCCCATGTTACAGGGACATGGCTCTGTGCTTGAGGGCATGGACAGCAGTGAAACTCAGGAGGTGCATTGGCCAAGGAAGTTAAAGGGTTCACTTAGTTATGAACATTTTAACTAAGCATGCCATGTTTTCAAGTTTCCCAGACATTTCATATAATAACAACAGTGTGGCATCTGGATCATAGTATCCCCTTGCATCTTAATGTTTTTTGTGTGGTGCACACATCAGTCACTTTAGGTGACAGTTGGTAAGTCATTGGGGGACAGAAAGGTAGCAAGCTAAGCACAGAGAATGCCCAGAGCTGTTAACATACTCTACATGTGTTTGTTCCTTTTTCCCACTTCCTTTCTAAACACTGATGGACTCTCTGGGCACAGATTCACAATGGACAGGAATTCTGTCTTGAAAAAACAAGAGAACAGCCCTTGCAGTGACCACTGACCTCACACCTGGGAGGCTAATGATAGGGATGAATGTCCCTCTGTGTGTTGACACATGGGACAGATTGCAAAGGGCATTTATTCTGAGGTGAAGAGCATGGAACTCAGTGAATGTGGAATATCTGGGTGAAGTAAATTTTGTTAAACTGATCAATGGTAGAAATTAGCAACAACAATAACTCTATGGCAGACAGACTAATCATCCTCTTATAAAATCCCCTCTATCACAACAAGGATGCTTGTCCCTGTGAGTAGAGTAAGGTCTCTCACCCACAAACTTCACTTGCCTGTCCCTAATTAGAAGAGTAAATGTAGATGGTGTGCTCCATGTGCTGATAAACCCAGCCCCACTACTGTCCCTGCACCTGAGAGAGCAGCCCTAGCTCCTGAGTCACTGCTGTTGGCATTCACTTCAGAAGTTAACGCAGAGGAAGCACCATGAAATTTCAACTGAGTTGGGTACCTGTTCTGATGTTTTTACATGTAACATTGTGAATAAAGTAGGGCTTCAGTGTGTGAATGTGTGCGTACACCTAATGAGAGACTCCTGTCTACAGGTGTCCACCTTGAGGTGCAGCTGATGGAGTCTGAGGGATACCCAAGACAGCGTTAAGGAGTCAGAAATCCCCCTGCAAAGGCTCTGGATTCAGTTTCAGTGACTATTCTATAACCTGGATTGGCCAGCCTCCAGGGAGGAGACTGGAGTGGATAGGTGTTATAACAGAGCTAACACACAACAGAATGTTCTAGATCTGTGAATGTCATTTTCGCCATCTCAAGTGATTATGTCAAAAGCACTGCATATCTCCCTTAAAGAAAGGGACATAAAAGAAAAAGTAAACAAATGGGACCTCATTAAATTAAAAAGCTTTTGCATGGCTAAAGAAAACAACATTGCCCTGGCTGGCATAGCTCAGTGGATTGAGCACGGGCTGGGAACCAAAGTGCCCCAGGTTCGATTCCCAGCCAGGGTACATTCCTGGGTTGCAGGCCAGAACCCCCAGCAACCGCACACCGCACATTGATCTCTCTCTCTCTCTCTCCCCCTTCCCTTCCCTCTCTAAAAATAAATAAATAAAATCTTTAAAAAACATACTTTATTAAAAAAAAGAAAACAACATTAAAATAAAAAGAGAACCAATGATATGGGAGAGCATATTTGCCAACGACACCTAAGACAATGGTTTGATCTACAAAATAGATAAAGAATGCATACAACTCCACTCAAGGGAGACAAAAAAATCCAATTACAAAATGGACAAAAGACTTGAACAGACATTTCTTCAAGGAGGACATACAGAGGGCCCAGCGACATATGAAAAGATGCTCAGCCTCACTAGCCATCGGAGGAATGCAAATTAAAACCACAATGAGATACCATCTTCCACTGGTCAGAATGGCCTTCATAAACAAATCAACAAACAAGTGTTGGAGAGAATGTGGAGAAAAGGGAACCCTAGTGCACTGTTAGTGGGGACACAGGCTAGTGTAGCCACTGTAGAAAACTGTATGGGATTTGCTCAGAAAACTGAAAATGGAACTGCTCTTTGACCCAGAAATTTCACTCTGGGGATTGGAACCCTGAAACACCAATCCAAAAGAACCTTTGTACCCCACACTCAGCAGCACGAATGACAATAGCCAAATGCTGGAAGCAACTCAAATGCCCATGGGTAAATGAGTGGATCAAAAAACGATGGTACATCTACACAGTGCAATAATATGCAGCAGAAAGAAAGAAGGAGCTCCTACTCTTCAGGACTGCATGTATGGAAAAGGAGAGCGTTATACTAAGTGAAATAAGACAGGTGGTGAGATAAAAATGTCATATGATGTCACCTTTAAATTGAACCTTATAAACAAAGGAAAAAATCAAGCAAAATATAACCGGAGACATTGAAATTAGGAACAATCTAACAGTGACCAGAGGGGAGGTGGGAAGGTATAGTGGGGGAAAGGGTTTTCAGGAACCACAATAAAATACACACATGGACAAAACCAACACAGAGTGGAGGCAAGGGAGGGGGATTGGTTTGGTGGGGGCAGGGGGAGTGATGGGTAGAAAATGCAGACAACTGTAATTGAACAACAATGAAATAATTTAAATTAAATAAAGCACTGCTGATCTACAGATGAACATCCGGAAATCTGAGGACACAGCCATGTATGACTGCATGAGACACACAGAGAAGAAAAGTCTGTGTGAGGCAGGACTTACAACTTCCAGCAGGAGGGGTTGTGACCATTGATGGGCACTGAGCATCTCTCAACATGGACAAGTGCAGGACCAGTTACAGGTGGAGGGTTGGGCTGGTTTCCTGTGTGGTTTCTTCTTCCTGTAACAGTTTCCCTCAGGGAAGCTCTCTGGTTTCCTGATTTTGTTCTTCCTTATTAATTCTCTGAGTTAGAGTGTGTATTGTAAAAACAAACAGCTTTGCCTTATGAACAAGTGGCAGAGTTGTTTGCAGACACTCTTGTGCACAATTCCAATGAATAATCAAACCTTCTGACCCCTGTAGTGAATATAACCAGAGGCTGTGCTGGACCCAACAGTGTGGCACATCCCCGCAGAGCTCAGTTTCCAAGCTGGCCAGCTGCAGGACACATGCTTGCTGGGCAGTGTTTGCCAGAGCATATTAACCCAACACCAGGGAACAAAGATGGCCAGTGCTGATTCTCATTGACTTGGCTAACGGTCAAAGCACCAGAGGTGATGTAGGTTGCATCACACAGAAGCAGATGGACCCAAAAAGTTTTGTGTGGATGTCCAGGCTCATGAAAAACACAAACCAAAGGGACATAGAACATTTATCACACACACAGTCGAAATCTCTGGGAAGAACAGGAAGAGTGCTTCAGCAAGGTAAACATGCTTTGATGGAGCCAGGAAAAGAGGCGGGTGAGGGTTTTTATTTTGTCGAGGTGTATGTGAGGGAAATCTGCTTTAGGGGATTGTGTGGTTTCAGTCTCCCAATGACATTTAAACAGGGGACCTAGACTCTTATCAGATTTTGGGGGGCGGGGCATATGAAGAAGAGGTAGGAATAAAATTTCATTTAGCAAGTCATATAAAATAATATAAATTGTGACTACCTATTTCACTTAACCATAAAAATGAGCAAAACATGAGATAAATTTCATTATGTGTGAACAACACTCATGTGTACAGAAAATGAAGGGAGAATGATTATAAGAAGGCAATGTGTGTTGATGGTGATGTTGATGATTATGATGATGGCAGCAATGATTTGATGGTTCTATTTATGATGATGATGATGATGATGGCAATGAAGGTAATGGTTATAGTGATGATGAGGATGAGGATGATGACAAACTTGGATTGAGTCAAGTGTCCTGATCCAATGAAAATATGTTTATCTTGACACACCATCACCATGGCTTCTCCAGTGAGGGGTGTCCTCCCTTCCCTGTCAGAGTTGAGATACTGTATAAATGGAGCCCCTGTGAATTATTCAGCTTGGATGATTCATGGTGTGACCAGAAAATCAATGACTTCAAAATTTTCTAAGTCTTCAACTCCCAGACCAGTGACCTCATAACCAAATGTAACAGAGACACTGTGAAAATGTGAGTGGGTAACAAGGAATCACCTTTCCATTTTGCACTTGACATTTTCCTTGTTCCTCTTGATCTTTACCTGCAGAATCAATATTTTTTTTTATTTCTAACAAGCTCCTGTTTTCTAAAATGATATAAACTATCTGTATCATGCCTATTTCCTTTTGTATCCTCTCCTACAAAAGTCTTTAAACACATGTGTCTAGTAAACTGTGTTCATGAAAATAAGGCATAGTTCTGTTTGTGACTCTAAGTCAGCATCTTCCCCTTATTCATTTGTGTAGTGTCTGTTCTAGTCCCTAAGTCTGCCGTAACCAATAAACATGGAGAATGGAGGCTGAGCTTTATCTGGGGAGAGCTTCAGGGGGAAGAAAAAAAAAAAAACACCTAACAAAAGACCCCTTTTAATACTGATAAAACAGAGTTTGCTAAAATTAAAGAAATATGCCCCAACAAAAATCCATTAAGCCAATAAATACAGAGGAGAAAATGAAGACTATGTTTCCAAATTGCATGTTTGATGGAAGAAAGCATTTATTATATATTAAGTACATTATATGCTGTGTGGAAGATCCCAGCACCCTCTGACCATAGAGATTACCCCAGAAACAAGTCTTAGAAAGGCTCAGAGTGAGGGTTTCCTGTGAAGGTAGAATTTCCCTTTGCAATGAGCCAGTCTTTACTTAGAAGTCTCTTCATTCCCTGTCCCTGAACCACAAAATCACTGACAACACTAGCCTGAAAAAACAAATCAGTTAAGTCACTGCCGTAATCTTTTCAACAAATGTAGATTTCTGAGTTGTAAACATACATAATCACATTATTTTTTTTCTTTTTTTGTCATTTATTCAGGTAAAAATGTGATTATTTCTGCTCTGATTATTTTGGAGTTTCTGCAATGTGAAAAGGGCTTGTTTAAGAAAAGAGTTTGCACAGGGGGCTTAGGCACCATCACAAAATTTCCAGTGTCTAGAATTCACACACATGCTGGTGTGGCTCAGTGTATTGAGTGCAGGGCTGTGAAATGGGGGATCACTGGTTCGGTTTCCTGTCAGGGCGCATGCCTTGTTTGTGGGCAGAGCCTGCAGTGGGAGGTGTGCAAGAGGCAGCCACACATTGATGTTTCTCTCCCTTTATTTCTCTCTCCCTTTCCCTCCCTCTAAAAATAAATGAAAATCTTAAAAAAAGTGTTCACAATGCCATAACTGTTCTTGGGAAGAAATTACTGGAAACCAAATGACATCACATTTTAAGAAACAGTACATTGAGAATGACTGATTTATTCCTGATTTTTTCTTCCATGGTAGATATTTCTTGTGTGAAATTGTATTATTTTTTTTATTATTCATGGATATACTAGAGTATTTTTTATTCAGAAACTATACACAAATGGTATCCTTTTTGAATCTGATTGAAAAGGAATTTAAAAGTGCCCCTGCCACACCTCATGAACAATTCCTTCTTATACTCAGAACAGTGAGGGTGTCTGTTGCTCTCATTCCAGTGTGTCTCAGAATCCAGGTGAACCTCTATACCTGAATCACAAGTTGAGTGATGTCAAGAGAAACATGTCTTCATAGAATTCCTGGAATGACCCAGGCATTGGAACTCAGTTCTTTCCCACTCATGGGGAAAAGACCGCCCTGCATGCAAATGTCTATGCCAGTTTGAAGTTAAATCCTCCCCTGGGATGCCGCAGCTCACAGCTCTCTCCTCACATGGGCTGAGCTTCTGGGGATGGCAGAGCTGTGGTTTATATTGTCCAGAAGAAGATAGCACTGCTGTCAGACTGAGGCCTGAATACTTGGACCAGAACTAACCTGGACACTCCTCTGTGACACTCACATTACACTCTCTCTGGGATTTCCATATGTCCCATCGATGTCCTCAGCCTCTCAGATGCACTGCAGGCCTTGCTGTGCCCTATAAAATAATGGTGCTTCAGTGGAGATTTCCGTTTATGGATGGTTTGAGGTTTGGTGAAGTAAACCAGGTTTTAAGCATTTACCAGACTGTTAAATTCCATCGTGTGTTTCACTTCAGTGTAGTCATTTAATGCAAAGGACAACTACACTGTATATTGGCTTCCCTCCATCTGTCACCTTGGCCAATCATGGGCTCCGAACCCCCTTCCCAGGACATCAGTCTCCAGATCCCCTGACCAGGGACTCACGTGAATGCAGGGATGGCAGGTCCCAAACTGATATCTATGGCAGGAAAGCAGATCCTGTCATCCTCACACATCACAGAACATCTTCTGACCCAGAGCCACTGCCTCTGTGTCACTGGGAGAGGGAGATTTCAGGATCCAGCACAGTCTATGGCATCACATTCTTCTATCAGTCATAAATTATGGTGAGATCCTAAGGAGTCTCCTCACCTGAGACCACAGCCTTGCAAGTGTCCCTGTCCCTGGGCATACTGGTCATCATACAGCAGGGAGTAGGGTGAGGAAACACTTGTCAATGGGAAACCCACATACAGTCTGTTCTACTTCTCTATGGCAAATCAATCTAATACCACACACCTGGGGATGCCATTTCTACACATTTATTTCTGTACAATCTGAAGGTTGGAGCATGACGTCTCTTCACTGGACTGAGGTCAAGGTGGTGGAAGGACCAATTTCATTCCAGAGACCCTAGGACACTTCTGTGGTGGAATGTAGGCGTCCCCCCAAGTTTATATGTTTAATTCCCCATCCCAAAGGGGACAGTATTAAAAAATGTTTTTTTTTTTTTTTTGGAGATGCTTAAGTCATGAGAGTGCCCAATAAAAGGGGTTATACCATTTCTCAATGAGCTCAGAGAGCTTTCTGATTTTTATACTGCATGAGGACCCAGCTAGATATTGTCTGATGTGACCCAGGAAGGATCCCCTCACTTGAAGACACAATACAGTGATGCAATTAAAGGCAAGTCTGACTGCCCACCACTTCAAAGGCCAATACTTGAGAGATAGGAGCTGATATGAAGGAGACTGGTTGTATTCAGGTGTCAGCAATCAGGACGATGAGAGACTCTCATCTCAAAGGCCATTAACATCTGAGTACAGACAGTTTTTTTTATAAGGAGATAGAGTGACAAAATAAACAATGAGATCATGGGTTGAGGCTGTGGCCATGCAGGCTGTGCCCATGCTGGTCCCAATAAGGACTGTGCTGTCATAATTCTGGAACTGTTGGTGCCAATCGATGTTTACAGCTGGGTCATCTGTGTCACCTGAAACTGTGGTCAGGGTGGTTTCTTGTATAAGCAGGACTGGAACTGGTAGCACTTTAAATATGATTACCAAGGAACTGTCAGTATGTGAGTTATTTACAAATTAGCATTCCTTATTCTAATTCCTTGTCAGAGAAAGTAACAGAAGTGTGTGTGTGTGTGTGTGTGTGTGTGTGTGTGTGTTCCAATCTCCCCCTGTCAATTCTTCTTCCATGTATGTGGGGCTATTGATGGTCTCTGAATCTTCTGTAGGAATGAAAAGCCTGAGCCTTTTGGAAAGCAAGATCTTGTGAGTTAAAAGGAGGCATATTTTTTGAAGGTGACTGTCTAGCAGATTCTCTTTCCCTGGCATGGGAAAAGTAAGTCCTAAAGGGTTTCAAAACAATAAAGACAAGCACTATAAAGCAAAGGATATTAAACCTAAAATAAAAACCCCTTCTCTACGGACCCGAGACCCATGGTGTCCATGAATATAGACTCATCAACCAATATCCAGTTCCTTCAGAGACAGATGTGATAGTCCAGTGTTTGTTGGCACCAGGTAGCTTGTTGCCTGATTTAGGTGATGCTTGTTTCCATCTGAACTGAGGTGTCAGTGTAAGAACAACAAGAATTGATGGTCATGAACACTCCTTGTTCTGTTAGTATGTAGTCTAAGGTAAGTTGATTATCTAAAACAGCTCTGGCTAGAGAGTCCAGACATTTCTGAATATTATGAAGTGAAATGTCAATTTCATTGACTACAGTGACTTAAGTCTTGGACACATTCTGATGTACTTACCAACATGCAGCTGCTCCCCAACAGGTGATACAGCACATTTAAAGAAATATTCATCATCTCGTATTTCTCTGGGAAGATCTTGAGCCATTTGTGTGCATGTTGATTGACCACTCTGTAGTCCCATCTGCCTGAAGTTTTAATGGCTTGCTTGTAAATCTCAGGAAGGAGCACGTCTCCTCTCTGTCCCATGAATAAGCTAAAAAACCTTGGAGATGTGGTACATGCTTCCGTGGGACCTGAGAAGATGCTGTTTCCTTTCAGGAGAAAAAGTTTATTGGGTCATCAATTTATAGAACAAGAACAGTTCCAGCAGAAGAATGGGGTATTCATACAAACATAGAAAGTGGTGTGACAATTTTAATCTCTGATTTGACATTTAAGTGACTTGAGGTGTGCTTGTTGTTGCATTTGGCTCATTACCCCTTTCACCAGTACTGAATTTTCATAGTCAGTTTCATGTTTTAAACAGACTACATGTGCCCCAAGTATATCTTTGGCTCTCGTGGAGAAATAATGATGTTTTGGAAGGTATCTACAGGAGACCCTGGGCCCTCCCATGGAGGTGAGGAACTCCATTATCCTAGTCAACACTCCAGTCTGCCATCTGCCTATATGCCCCTTTTTACTCATTTGTCCTCACATGCCTGCTGCCAGGCACCTGAGATTTCAGTCTTGTGGGCCATTGATCCCTGGCCTCTCATTCATGCTGTGATTTTGTCTAACTAGCTACTCTCTTTCCAGCTCAAGAATGTTGACTCTGAATCCTTGTACGGAAAAAAAATGGTGCCAGATTATTTCTGCAACTGCTTCCTACTGAAGAGAGATGTCAGTTTTCTTCAGAGCCAAGAAATCCTTGCTCTCAGAGGGGTGGTGTGGCCTGGGCACATACAAAGGTGCAGATGGTGCCTGGCAGTGGTGCTCCCTGAGTAGGAGTGGGACTTTAATATGGAGGAGTCAAATTGTGCGACTAATCTCAATATCACTGAAGAAGCTAGAAAAAGTAGGATCTAGATATGTTTATAAGTTAAAAAAATTGAAGGCAATTCACTTAACTAGAGTTTAATGTCCATAATTGTGTGGTACAGAGTCTATTGAAACATAAATTCTCTACATAGATTCACACTCATTTTTTCCAAAAAGCCAAATAAAGGATACTTCATTTAAAGCATTAAGTTTCAATTCTGCCTAATTATTTGCATAAACATAACAGGAATAACAATTGACTCTCTTAAATATGTAGGCTCTCTTAAATGTGCTTTGCTGGGCTCTTATAAGAAATTGCCAGGATGAGATTTAATTCACCCCATTAAAGGAGGAAGTCAAGCCACATTGTTGCTATTAGGTTTTACCTGCTACACCTGTAACTTTCAGTGAGTTCCTTAAGTTCTTTAGGTCTTCCAAAATGTCCTGAGCCCTCCCCTGTGATCTCCCAGGAAATCAATCTTCACTCCTTGCCTGGAAATACTGCAATGGGTGTTCAGAATAAGTAAGGTATCAGGCCCTTTCTCCAAGTTACTTTTATTAGCTTCAAAGTCATTCTGCATTCCTTAAAGCTTTTGCTGGCATCCAGAGTCTAGGCAGGTCTCTCTCGGACACGGCATTCCATTCAAAGTCTTAGTAGATAAAATCACAACTGAAAAATGGCTTTATCTGTCGTATTATAAATAAATCAGGTTCCTGCTTGATTTATTCAAACTACTATATTGTCACGGAAATAATAATATTCATTCATAAGTCTTTCCAAATTCCAGAAGGATCAAACAGGGGCAATATGTGAATTCTTATATATTTATCACTAAAGTATAATTTACCAAACTACTTTAAGAAAAATAGTAGGTGTCTTATGTCTGAAAAACAACATGATTAAGAATTATCAATATGTTCAGCAACAGTTACAAAACTACAGTAGTTTTCAGTTCATGTTGCCCCATAATCACTTTTTGTGCTGTTTATTGGCCAGTATTTCCATAAATCCAGTTATTCCACAGAGTTCAGTTATCTTTAACTGTTCAAAATTACAATCTGAAAATGCATTCTTAGAATTATGGAATATACAAGAAGTCATAGTCCTTTGCATGGTTGTCTCTGAAGATGTAACACATTTGTGAATGCATAAGGATCAAACTATGCCTAAGGGAGGCAGTTTCCCATAACCTCGAGTACAGGTCTGACAAACAGTGTTCTCATAGCCCTGAGACTGTGTCTGATAAATGGTTCCCAAAGCCTTGAGTGGGCCTGCATGCACACAATGCAGCTCTGTTGTACAATCTGTTGGCTTCTGGGTGGCTTTGTCTATATTTGAGTATACAAGGGAGTTGGGACTTCATGCCGGTCACACAGAGAGAGGGCAGGAGACACACAGGTGTCACACAGGGACAAGTACAGGCACACACAGCTAGCAGTGTGTGTGGATTGCCAACCTTTGAATAAAGGCATGTAACACATCTGAACATTTCCACAATTTCCATATGTCTAAATACAATGAACCTATCTGACATTGAATGGTTGCAACACATTATGTGTTAGATGCATGTGTGGGGACAAGGATAGAGGGTGAGTCATGTCCTAAGAGGGTGAAGAACATTTCAAAGATGCAGACGACTCTTTAAAGGTGATGCAAATTGTGTGGTGTCACATTAGTTCCCATCATTCTCAGACTCAAGGTCTCACAAGGATGATGTTGGGGATGCAAAATTGTCCATGACATTCATCAGACACAGGACCATGCTGGACAATGTGGACCCTCCTTTCTCAGGAAACACTTTGTCCCCATGAATTGTCTCTGTTCAGTGTCCCTGAGTCAGGTACCCAACACTTCCCTCTGCTCTCACCTGATATGGGAGTGAGACAAATGACAAGACCTTCAACTGGTTCCTCTTATCTGGGGTCATGGTATCTAAATCTCTTTGAAAACTGGGATGCAGAGATGCCCAAGTTCACCTGGAATGCATCTCTGGGCAGCATTTCAGGGATAGGTGAGGGAGAGGATGACATGTCCAGACTGAGAGACCCCAAGACTAGATCAGATTACACATCACAGAGCAGCCCTGGCCATGGAGGGGGACTCAGTATCCTCCCTCACATTGGGAGGGGATGGGGGGGGCAGGAGACAGGAGTGAGTTACAGAGCACAGCTGTCCCTTGCGGCAATGGTGTGCTTCTCACTGAAAGAGTTGTTGTCACTGCTTCTCTTTGTAGGAATCCACCTCACTGTCCTTCATGCTGGTCACTGTTGATCAGTACCCAGGGCTCCTCACAGCTGTCCCCCAGCACTTTCAAGGCATTGGTGCCATCCCCAACACAGATGTGACCTTGGTTCCATGTGGCTGCACCAACTCCTCACTCTCAGCTCTCCTGTCATCAAAGGAGCAGTTACCTGAGAACTTTATCACCTACAGAAATCTCAGGTCTGGTCCATGGGTGTCCTCAGTCTGTCAGATGTGCCCCAGTCCTCACTGTGCCCTGTTAAATGATGGGACTGTAGTGGGAATATTCTGTGTATAGAGGGTGAGTGACACTCAGGGAAGTAAACATAGTTTCAATTGTTCACCAGACAGTTAAATCGAATCATGCATTTCCACTCAATTTTTTAATCTAATGAATGATTCTCCTAGTCTGCACTTTGTTTTCACTCCATATGTAACCTTGGCCCATCATGAGTTCCAGTCCTCTTCCCAGGACATCAGTCTCCAGATACTTACTCCAGGGCCTCAGGTGAATGGGGGAAGGAAGGTTAAAAGCTAATTCCCTGTGACTAGGAGTTGGGTTAGATAATTCACACACATCTCAGAACCCCTGGTGGCAGAGTCAGTACCTGTGTCTCTGGGAGAATGTGACCCCTGGGTCTCAGAGCCTCAATTGGTCTAGGAACCCTGGGCACCTCCTGAGTGGCTCACCTGAGGGAAACAGCTGCACTGCCCTGGGGGAAGTGATCCTAAAGGAAGGACCCAGCATGTGTAGCACCTGTGACAGCTGCAAGGCCAGGGCTGGATGCTGGGCAGCAGGCCCTTACCAGAGTGTCCTGTTCCCTGCAGCTGGACTGAGTCACAGAGGCTGCACCTGCACCATCACCTGCAGGCCCTGGACACCTCATCCTGGTGAACAGAAAGTGTCTCCTTCACTTTGTAATAATTACCACATGAAATATTATTTTACATGAAATTGTGATTATCCAGTCTGGAAATGATGAGTCTATTTCATGTCATTCCTAGGACTGGGAAGATGTTTGGGCATAATGTTAATCAGTTTCTTTATCCACAAAATTAAAATAGTGTGATCCTCTCATCTTGATCAGCATTAATTTTTAAATGTAGAAAAATGGGTAGTGCCTTGCCCTGAGTTCAAGGCATCTCATAAAATAACTGCTCTCCCATGCTTAACCAATGCCATCGAGTCCAAAAGAAGAAATGTGCTCAGAACCCAGAAGGACATAGGACAGTGACCTCAGTCCTTCCACACTTATGACAGCAGAGTCCTCCCACATGCAAATTTCTCTCCCAGCTGCAGGATACATTCTCCCTTGGGCTGTGGGGGCTCACAGCTCTCTCCTCACACAGGGCAGAGATCTCTGGGGAAGGCAGAACTGTACTCTAGAAGAAGATGAGACTGCTGGGTCTTCTCCTGTGCCTGGTGGCAGGCCCCCAGGGTGAGTGTCTTGGCTGTCAGATGTATTTCTATGGGACAGTGGAGAATGCACAAGACTGACAGGATCTCATATTCCTTGTCCTCAGGTGTCCGCTCTGAAGTGCAGCTGCAGGAGTCGGGCCCAGGAGTGGTGAAGCCCTCACAGACCCTCTCCCTCACCTGCACAGTCTCTGGTTACTCCATCACCAGTGGTCATGAATGGAGCTGGATCTGCCAGTTCCCACGGTGGGGGATGGAGTGGATCAGGTACATAAGTTATAGTGGAAGTACTTACTACAGCCTGCCCTTCAAGAGCCGCACCTCCATCTCCAGAGACATGTCCAAGAACCAGTTCTCCCTGCAGCTGACTTCCATGACCACCGAGGATACAGCTGTGTATTACTGTGCGAGAGACACAGTGAGAGGAAATAAATAGGAGCCAAGACACAAACCTCCCATCTGGAGACAGGAGGGCTGGGCTGTAGGGGGGCTCAGGACACCAGGGGGCGATCACGTAGCAGACAGCACAGTGGACAACAGCACTGACCCTGGTCAACAGAATATGACATCCCAGGACCACTTTTCTGAGTCCCCTCTTCCTGCATCAGACCCTGCTTGGGCTCCTGGTGAGACACCGATCCAATGACAGCCATGGTTCAGACCTCGGGACTCCTGGCTGTGAGATCTGAGAATGTGGGCCCTTGACTGTAGGTCAGTGAGACTCCCTCCACAAGTCAGGCCACGGTTGTCTATACTGATTGGACAAGGGTATCCTTGAACTACCCCCCCCAAGACAAACCAGGACCTTCTCACCATGAACTTTTCAGGTTCCAGGTGCTGGGAGAATAGGAACAACCAGGATGGGCAGTCTCCAGTCTTCACATCAATTGTGTTTGTTTCTGTTTTGTCGTCAAAGTAGGTCACTCCCTCAGTTAGAAATTGAGTGGGAATCCTGCCCATGTACTAGGTAGAGAGGAGAAAAGAAACCCGCAGGTAATTATCATGAAAAGTGTGTGTGTGTGTGTGTGTGTGTGTGTGTGTGTGTGTGTGTGACTTGTTGAGCAGTACTAGTGCAGTGGAATTAGGACCCCATGCCAGGACACTCAGATGGGACCTTCAAGCAGAAGAACCTGAGGACATCAACTCCCAAACCCCCTGAGATCTTCTGGACTGAGAGGTGTTGGCTGAGTTGGTTCATCTGGCATGTCCAGCAAAGAGGCTCCCTGGTTGCTTCACAGTCCCTGGTGTAGGGGCTCCCTGCAGAATCGCTGGGGTTTAGAAAGACTAAATGTCATGTATGCTTAGATGCCTAAACACATGGTGTCCCAGAGGGAGTATCCTAAAATCATAATATAACTTTTAATTCTAAACTAGAGGTGCTGACAACTTATGTCCTGTGAGCCCAGACAGGACCTTTCCCTGTGGGGCATGGAATGGGCGGCAGGGGGCACATGGGACCAGTTATCTCAGGGCTTCTGCCCCAGGACCAGGTGGAGAGGGGGAATGGGAGGTATTTCCTCTGAGGGCCTGAGTCTTCCTTTTTTCATGAAAACATCTAAAATGAGGGGTAGGCATGAGGTGACTGTAAATATCCTATTCTATCAGAGAATGTATTATACTCAATAAGACAAGAGAACCACAGTCAATGGGAGTAATTCAAGGACTTCTTTATATCTTAATGTTAAGGAGCTGGCAACAGAAATGGCCTTTTAAATTTATTCAGTGCTGCATTCTGGAGACACACTGATTCAGGAATAAGACATTAGGCATTAAAGCCCAGAACTGGTCCAGGCAGACTCTGTTACACTCAAATGTGTTTCTCAATGAGGAGCATGTCCTTTGGGGGCCTGTTCCTCAGTGGAAGGAGCACAGACCATGCCTTGTGGGGGCCTGTTACTCAGTGGGAGAAGCTGTGTCTGCACAGAGTTCAGTGGCCTGGGAGGGGACATACATCTGATAACATTAACTTGGACTTAGACTCTGAGTTTCCCATTCAGCATGGCCCCTGTGTCCTCGACCTTCTCTCAGGTGAAGGCACATATTAAGCTGTGCAACACTCTGTCTCATGACTATAAAATGAGAAGACTACATTTAACATTAGTCTGTCTGTGCCCTGAGAACATCACCCACAGCCACACCCTCCCCTAGAGAAGACCTGATGGCACAGCCCCTAACCACGGACTGGAGCTGGAGAGCCATCTCCATGGTGGCTGTGGGTACTGGTATGGGACTCCTTAGTTCCTGGGTCTGGAATGGGACAAAAGAGTCTCAAGAGGGATTTCCACCCACTCCAACCTCTTCTCCACAGGTTTCTACTCCCAGCTGCAGCTCGTGCAGCCTGGGGCTGTGGTGAGGAGGCCTGGGGCCTCAGTGGAGGTCTCCTTCAAGGCTTCTGGATACATGATCACAAGCTAAGCTACATTCTGGGTGAGACAGTTCCCAGGAGACAATCTGCAATGCATTGTCCAGATCAATATAAAGAGTGAGGAGCACATGTATGCCCAGGGCTTCTCAGAACAAGCTTTCTCCTGCAAGGAAACCTCTGCCAGCATAGCCTATCTGCATGCAAATGGTCTGAAGTCATGGACACAGCCATGCATTACTATACAAGTGACACAGCCTGATGACCCACAACCTCAGTGTGTCATAAACACTGAGAAGTGGGGCAGCTTGGCTGGGCTGAAGGGATGACAGGATGATAGACCTCCTGACTTCCTGAAACACATTCAAGAATCTGGGACCAGCAAAGTTGCTGCCAGAGGCACATCACACTCAAGGAAAGTTTTCAAGAGACCAGATGCACTATGAGAGAGATACATGAAATATTCCCATGATTCAACCCCTGTTACTTGTGGTGACTGTGCAGAGAGCACATTTGGAGCCCCCTTGTCCTCTGAGTGAAGCACTTCATTGAGACATCATCTGGGAATCCTTGGTCAGGGTCACATTTGGGGATTCAAATGAGGTGTCTTCCTAGAAAGTTCTAGGACATTCTCTTATGTTTTAACAATGGAATTGTGCTTGGGGAAAAGTAAGTACATAAGTGAAGGGGAGATTTCTATGTTCTTCCTTCTGACCAAGCATCACAGAGCTGACCTTTGGCAGCCAAGTTGAGGGCTGACTGGTATTACAGGTCCCAACACTGTTCATGACATCACAGTGTTCTTTCTGTCCTCACTCATGGTGAGATAATAAGGAATCACCTCATTTGAGACTACACCCCTGTGAATGTCCCTGTCTGTGGGCAAGTATTAATGCAATCTCATAGCAGAGAGCAGGGTGGGAACATCATTGACAATGGAAGACCCACATCCAACCTGCACTGTGTTCCTATGTCAACTGAAACACTATCACACACTTAGCACTGCAATATGCACACATTTACCCTTCTGCATTCTGGAGGTCAGAGTGAATGTGTCATCTCAAATGAGGTGTATTCAACATTTATGGTAATTCATTCCCATGCAAGACGTTACTTTTTCCACTTAGAATATTGACACAATCAGTACAGGGTTCAAGTTCAGTAGATGACCATCATGTGTGGCCATGGTGACAGACTCACATGGGCCACATGCAGACATAAACTGGGACAGTTAGAGAGAGGACATGGTCCCTATGAAATTAACTATCAAAGAAACAGGGCCTCAACACAAACTTTCTCCTGCTCCTGGATGAAAGCTACATCACAAGTCCACGTAAACACAGATCTTGATGATGAGCAGTATGCTGATCCCACAATGATAAACAGTTTAATATAAAGTTAGATCCACAAGATCCAGTAATGGGAATTTGATTAAATGATTTGCCCATCCTGTAAACAATGGATAAATAAAAATAATGTTCTTCATGCCAATTATGATTTTATTTATGTCTGTCAGTTTCTATTAGTGTTTTGCATCAAAGTTTTCCATAAACTGATTTCTACAATTTCACCATACTTACTCCTCACTTTCTAAGTAAATCATCACCTAAGCAGACTTAGTCATGACTGACTTTCTTCAATGTTATAAATGTTTGAACCTGCTTTTAACACAGAAATTAGGAAACAAACAAAAAAAATGAGGCAGCGATAATGCTACACAGTCAGCACAAGACTCATCTGAAGAAACATGTCCCAGGTAGCACTGTCTGCTTCTCTGAAGTGGTCACACTCCTTTCTCTCAATGATCCACATAGATATTCCACCTCCTCCCACACTGGGTCCACGTGCTCTAAGGTCACACTCTCTCCTTAGTTTGTACTCTGATTGCTGTGTAGAGGAACTAGGGACAGATGGAGTTTTCCGTGACCCAAACTGGAACCTCCTGCACTTTTAATGCTCCCTGTGTTCATAAGCATTCAATTCCCTGATATGTTTATAACTGGTGGTTTTCAAAGGCCTTTATCTTTTTAAATACCTCAGTTTTATGAAAGTTTACTTTCCTTGGTCATGTACACTTCTCATGGACCTGTTGGGCCAGTGTGGATGGCACAGGTTCAAATGCGGGGAATAATTGGCAGAGAAATACCTTTAGATATGTCAAACACTGAGCATGGCATTCATGTCACCATCCAACCCCAGGGCTCCCTATATAGTAGGAGGACATGCAAATAGGGCTCCTCTGCTCATGAAAAAGAGTCCAGCCCCAATCCTGCAGCTTTGGGACAGGGCCTCATCCCAGAATTCCCAGGTGTTCAAAGTTCCTGCTCAGGACAAATCACAGACAACTCACCATGGACTTTGGGCTCAACTGGGTTTTCCTTCCTGCTATTTTTAAAGGTAAATTATGGAGAACCAGAGACACTGAGTATGTGAATGGATATAACTGAGTGGAAGAGTGGAAATGTAACAGTTTCCTCACATGATGGCCATTTGTTTGCAGGTGTCCAGTGTGAGGTGCAGTTGGTGGAGTCTGGGGGGACTTTGTGACACCTGGGCATATCTGAGACCCTCCTGCACAGCCTTTGGGTTCACCTTCAGTAGGTAATGGGTGACCTGAGTCCTCCAGGCTCCAGGGAAGGGATGAGAGTGCATTTGTAGAATAAAAACTGATGGAAGTAAAACATACTATGCCAACTCTGTGAGGGACTGATTCACCATCTCCAGAAACATAGGTAAGGACACACTTTACCTGCAAATGAATAGCCTGAGAGCTGAGGACACAGCAGTGTATTACTGTGTGACAGACACAGTGGCAGGACATCAGCATAGACCCAGACACAAACCTACCTGCAGGAGGGTTTGGGACCACCTGGAGGCACTCCAGGTCTCTGAACACAAGGAGAATCCCAGGATCAGGCCCAGTTGGAGGCTTCACCTGGATTCCTGTGTGGTTTCCTCTTCCTGTAACAGTTTCCTTCTCTGGAAACCATTCTTACCTCTCTGGATTCCTGATTCTGCTCTGATGGCTGAAGTCACTGAGTGAGAAAGTCTATTGCACGGAAAGACAAAATTATTCTATAGACAAAGGGCAGAGTCTTTTTCAGACACCCTTGTGCCCAATTACAATGAATTGACAACCTTGTGACCCACGTCAGCCATTCTTACCAGAGTCTATGCTGGACCTAACCATACAGCCCAGCCCCACACAGCTCAGTGCCCAAGCCATACAGCAGAAGACAACAGATACCAGAGGCCAATGAACTGAACTCCAGAGGAGAAATACAAACTGTGATTTTGACCATGGACTTGGCATCATGCTCGCAGCACCCAGTGTAGGTGACACCACACAGAGTCAGAGGGACCAGTGACAGCTTGGTATGGATGTCCAAACTTATGACAAACACTGACCAAGGGGACATGGAGTATTCATGCAGCACAGAGTTGAAATGCCTGGCAGGAACAGGAAATGCACTTTGACAAGTCAGATTATTATAGTAAGTCCTGGTTAGCAGTCCCCAGTTTCTTTGCTGAGGTATGAGTCACAGGCAAATGCTACTAGGACAAGGTTCTTCATGGGAGTCTCTAGTAAAATGACAGGATATACATAATTTTCCTAATAAAGATGAAACATGTGGGCTCATGTCTGGAAATGACCCATGTCTCCTGCCTGTCTCACTCTGCACCACACCGCTGTCTTAGTCTCCTGGGAATTTGGAATAATTCTCTCTGGCCTTCCTTTTCAATTCCATTTGACTTTCTATCGGGTTGGCCAAAAACTCCATAAGTTTTTTTTTGTATAAAATAAAAGACATGTTATTAATTTATACCAATAACATTACTGTTTTGGATATTTTGTGCATGTAAGCTATCTCCCAAGTAGTAAACTATTGATTGTTTTCAATTTATCTCTCAATTTGATAACCATTATTTTTAACTGTCTTCACAGATGTGGAGAATCATCCTGCAAAATATCTCCAGCATGACACCTCACAAACCAGTTTTGACACATTCCATCAGTCACATAATCTCCTCCATACACAGAACATTTATTTTGACTTTGGTTGCTATTGTACTTTCCTTGAAACAATAAGACAAATATGTTGAAAACCTTGCATGTTTTCACACATTCAATATTAAAATATCACACACAATTCACCAATATTGATAAGTATTTTTAAATACACGCTGATATTGCAGCTGTCACAATACAATGCAACAAAATCATTTCAAATGATGTAAACGACAAGTAATTCTGCTAGAGCCATCTGACAGAAAACCAGATCAAACTGTTTGGTTAATCTAGTATATTAATGATTATATTATTATGAGGGTAATTCTGAGAAAATGAGATAAGACCATTAGTAATTTCCAAATGAGGAAGAAAATCAGAACATAAAGAAGAATAATTTTGGAAGTGTTGATTCCTGACTTTCTTAATCACACCATCCATGTACCTGAGTGGATCTCTTCCCAGTTATCCATGTTGATCCACACTGCATTTGACTTTATGCCCAGGGAATTCCCATCTCATGTGGATAAGGGGACAACATATCCCAGTGTCATGTGTATACAAACAAAAGAAGAAATGGAAGAAAGAGGATGGAGATGAAACTTCTGAAATTTACTTCAATTAAGTCTGGGGTGAACATGTTTCTTGCCTTTCTAATTAGAACTACGTCCCATGTCTACAGAGCCACAGATGCTGATGGCAAAAATAAGAATGAGCATCCATGGCTGATTATTTTTTATAAAGTCAGACACACCAGCCCCACAAAGGGGAGGTTATATTTAAAGGATTTATTTACTTTCTAAAAAAACAGATGAAGAAAAATAATGCTCTTCATAGCAATTATCATTTCATTGATTTTATGTTACATCCTATTGGAGTTTTGATCAAGGCTTTCTTTTTTTATGGTTGGTCAATGCATTTACTTATTTGTTTTTCTATTTTTTTGTAATTTTTAATTGTTGTGCAAGTACAGTTTTCTGCCTTTTACCCCATCCCAGGACACCCCTAGCCCTCCTCATCTCCCTCCCATTCCCACCCCCTCCTTGTTATTGTCCATGTGTCCTTTATACTTGTTCCTGCAAACCTTTCCCCTTTCCTCCTGAAATTCCCTTTCTCTCCCCCTGGACACTGTCAGCCTGTTCTCTATTTCAGTGTCTTTGGTTATATTTCGCTTGTTTCTTTGTTTTGTTGATTAGGTTCCTTTTAAAGGTGAGATCATATAGTATTTGTCTTTCACCACCTGGCTTATTTTGCTTAGCATAATGCTCTACAGTTCCATCCATCCTGTCACAAAGGATAGGAGCTCCTTCTTTCTTTGCTCTGCATAGAACTCCATTGTGTAAATGTAGCATAGTTTTTTGATCCATTCATTTACTGATGGGCACCTAAGTTACTTCCAGCATTTGGCTATTGTAAATGGTGCTGCTATGAACATTGGGGTGCATAGGTTCTTTTTGTTTCGTGTTTCAGTGTTCTTAGGAACAATAAGCAGTGAAATTTCTGCGTCAAAAGGCATATCCATTTTTAGTTTTCTGAGAAAATTACACACTGTTTTCCATAGTGGTTGTACCAGTCTTTAATTCCACCAATAGTGTCCTAGGATTCCTTTTTCTCTACCACCTCTCCAACACTTGTTGTTTGTTGCTTTGTTTATGATGGCCATTCTGAGCAGTGCACAGTAGTATCTCATTGTGGTTTCCATTTATCTCTCTGACAGCTTGCAATACTGGACATCTTTTCATACTTACTCCACAATCTTTAGCTTCATATGCACCAAAGCAGATGTAGTCCTGAGTGAATTACTTCTGTGTCCCAGTCTTTGAGCCACAGAGTCTAGAGAATAAAAAAAAAATGATGAAGCAGTGAAGCTGCTGCACATTCAGCACAAAACACAACAAAAGAAATAAGACTCAGGGGCACTGTCAGCTTGTCTGTACAGTTCACTCATCTTTCGCCTAATCATCCACAAAGATGCCCCACCTCCTCCAACACTGAATCCATGTGCTCTACACTCACACTCTGTTCGTAGTTTAGAATCTTACTGCTTTGTGTAAGAAGTGGTGTCATATGATACTTTTCATTTCCTGCACATGCAGCTTCTGATGTTCACTTTCAATTCTCCCTCTGATTGTTAGGGCAGAATTCCCTTGATTTATTCATTACTGTGAACTTCCAAGGCCTGTCTCATTTTAAATCCCTCTATTTTATGGGAATTTTATCCATTTCACTGCCCTAGGTCATATGCTAATTTCCTGGAAAGGTTGGGTCACTGGGGAGGGCACAGGGAAAAATGAAGTGAGTGATTCTCTCATTTTTCATATTATTATTTTATCTTCACAGGGTGATTTTTTTTTCATTGCTTTGAGAAAGACAGAGTTGCATCTATTGCTCCTATACACACCCAGTCATGGGATTGATCCTGGCACGTTTTGATTGTAGGAGGATGCTCCCACCAACAGAGCCAAACTGGGAAGGGCTGAGGAGCAATTCTTAAAGACATACTGTCTTAGACAAGTCACAATTTTGACCCATATCCTTAATGCCACTGTCCAACCCCACAGTTCCCAAGATAGTAGAAGGATGTGCAATGTGGGCCCCTCTGCTAATGTAAACCCGTTCAGCCCTGACAATGTGGGTCTGAGATAACAATACAAATACCCAGGTATTTGTTCCCAGACTTTGGTCAGGAGAGAACACAGATCCCTCACCATGGAGTTTGGGCTCAGCTGGGTTTTCCTTGTTGCTATTTTAAGAAGTATTCATGGAGAATGAGAGACAATGAGTATGTGAGTGAATGAGAGGAACAGTGGACATGTGAAAGTTTCCTGATCTTATGACTTTGTGTTTACAATGGTCCAGTATGAGGCACAACTGGTGAGGTCTGGGGGAGGCTTGGTATAGCTTTGGGGGTTTCTGAGACTCTCCTGCACAACCTCTGGGATCACCTTCAGTAGCTACAGAATGTACCGGGTCTGCCATACTACAGGGAAGTAGCTCAAGTGGGTGGCACATATATGATAAGATGGAAATTAGAAATATTGTGCAGACTACGTGAAAGGACAGGATACTATTTCCACACACAATGCCAAGAACATGCTGTACCTGCAAATGAACAGTTTCAAACCAAGAACACAGCCATGTATTACTGCAAGGGATGTAGATGGGAAGTCAGCATGTCAGCCCAGACACAAACCTCTATGAGAAGAAAAGAGGTTTGGGCTGCAGGGAGCTCCCAAGACCAGGGGACACTGAAGATACACAGTGATTGATCTTATCAAGTTATTTCTGTTTATCTTAATCTTTGGCAATAACTGATGGGAATTTTCTTTCAGGAACCTTTGTGATGTCCATTTTCAAAAATGGTAGAGGTTTATGATTCATCAGATTTTTATGAAAGTTTGTTGGAAGGATGTTTGCTTGATTCAGATCCCAAGTGCTGTAATGCATTATAATGACAAGGTCAACATAGAAGATAAATATGCACTCACTTAAATGAAGTGGTGGCACACCTAAATGACACACACTTGACAAATCCAGCACAGATCTAAGGTCTCATAGAAATAAGGGCTTCTTCAGTGATGTACTAGGTAGAGCCACCTGCAATATTCCCCAGACAACAACAACAACAACAACAACAACAACAACAAACAAAGAGATGCTCTTGTCTGTCTGAGGAACTAAGGAGAACTGAGTGAGTGTCGGGCTGCTGGACTTGGAAGACATTGAGTCCATACATGGGATACCAACACAGGTGTTCCATGACTGGCCCTAAAGAAGACCACCTTTGAAAGTGAGTCTGAGTAATGACAGCAGTTTCTGAGTTCTCACCTGTGAAGCTTTAATCAGTGCATTTGGCCACTAATATTCACACTTGGGCATGACTGAGGGTGTATCTACAATTTGCACTGACAAAGACTGGACCATTTGAAAAAGATTGGTGAGTCCACTTGTGGAAAGTGCTGGGATTTTATAACAGAAATCATCCCACATGGTGGTGCTGGAGTGCCTGTAGAGACAGTTATATTTTGCTTACTATTTAACATGAACATTTCCATATGACTGAGGTATATAAATTAGTTTGGAACCTAAAATATCCCTAAAGTCTTGGACTGAAGGATATCCCTAAAGCACTACCCTAGGGACAGCTGTGCCCACATTGGCTCTGTATTAAAATGGGAATAATTACACTGGGGGACACCACATGACAAATGCAAGGGGCTGCTCCTCATGTTCTTGATCAGGAGCCTCTCTTCCTTCATGGCTGTCCCTGGAGAGCAGGAGTTATGCCATTTCCTGTTGTTGTCATGTGGCATGGCTACTTGTTCTTGAACATCTTCCAAGTCACCAAAAAATGCTACTTTGGTTACATGTTGCATTTTTACATTGATGGGCATGTTCTTGTCACGAAGGCCACCACACTGTAAACGTTGGAAAATACTGGGATATAATGTTAGAGCAAATCAGCTCAGTCATGAATCAAGGGTTCCTCTTTCTGATCAGCACAAACAGCCCCAGTTCCGAGGTGTGAGGTACACATGGGTCTTGCCCAGTGCCTTGACCATAGGTCAGGAAGACAGTAGTAGAAATCTGGTCACTATAGAGATTTCCATATGAAGCCTCAGATTACAGAAACTACTAGCAGCTTAAGATGCATGTTCAGAAGGTACTGTCAAATCCTTTTGGAAGAATCTCCCAGGACACAGGAGCCATTAAGAGGACCTCCTGGTGCCTGTGGAAGTGGTCACACGGGGCCCTGTGTCAAAAGATCATGGGAATCTTGTGCAAGGGAATAATGATTTGAAAGTCTATATGTTCCACTTGCACCTATGGAGGAGCCAAGTGTCAGGAACCTCTGCCCTGTCTCCCAGTCACAGAGATGGCAACTGGCCATTGGACTGATGCCCTTGGGGAACAGCCCCCATGGCTCACCATGGGTGGGTCAGAACATGCCCTGTGGCCCAAGGAGGCTATGAATGAGTCATGACAGGAATACACACTTGGTTTTTCCCATGCTTCACAGACCTTTGGCAGATGCCACGTCTTAATGGCTGCGGGAGGAATTCAATGCATACATGACACCACAGAAGAATAGGTCCCTTGAGCTGACATCGAATAAACACCATACCACCTCTCACTGTGCCCCCATCCTGCAGGCTACCCACCAGTCATTGCAAGGTGAGTCAACTAATTCAGGCCCAGACCACAATGGGGTGGTAGAAATTACTCCTCATAGGGAACTGATCAGCATGGCAATGGCAAATGTAGCTTAGTATTGATCTGGAAAACCAATCAATGTGAGGTGGCACACTGGAGCCAGGTGTGCAGATCAGCTTCCCCATGGGGGATCAGGCCTGCATTGTATCTTGGCTGCTGTGAGACTTGCTTTTGTTAAAAACCCCTCACCCTGAGTTAAGACTGCAGATGCTTAATATATATCTCTGAAGCAACACCCTGAAGTCTGTGCTAAGACGTCCCAAGGACAAAATGTAACCAAACCGATCATTTTTATCTTTCCCTTGCATTTGCAACTTTTTTATCATTACCCTTGAGAAGTAATCACTTAACTAAATCTAGAAATAATGAGAACCTTTTTTAAAGATTTTATTTATTTATTTTTAGAGAGGGGAGGGAAGGAGAGAGAGAGAGAGAGAGAGAGAGAGAGAGAGAGAGAGAGAGAGAGAGAGAGAGAGAGAATCAATGTGTGGTTGCTGGGGGTCATGGCCTGCAACCCAGGCATGTACCCTGACTGGGACTCGAACCTGCAACACTTTGGTTCACAGCCCATGCTCAATCCACTGAGCTACACCAGCCAGGGTGCGAACCTTTTTTTTTTTTTTTTTTTGATGTAATGTGACTGGAAACCAATAAAGGCTTGTCCAGGCAAGGGTTGAGACAAGGTCCTCTTGAGAGAATGGTAATGCCATCCCTTTTTCTCCACATAATTTGGTCTTCCATGCAAATTTGCATACTGCATCCATGACACACAGACTCCAGAGGATCAGAGTCTGCATCATCTAGAACCAGGGACAGGGACACAGTGGCTATAAGCAGTCATTGTGGACAGCACACCAACTTGGGGGGAGTGTGTGCATCAGCCCAGGGAAGGCCAGACAACACCAAGTGCTTTCCGGTAAGGTCATAGGGTGTGCTGGATTTCAGAAAAAATGGGTATTTTTCCAAGAGACCATACTCTCTTTAGTAAGCAGAAGCCTTTCTCTCTCTCCCTCTGGCAATCACTGCACTTCACATCTATGGGTCAGGTAGTAAGATCCACAAGGGCACCCACCACTGGAAATCACCCATGAGAGGATAAGTTGTATGTGAACCAGGAACAAAACACTAGGTTCCCTGCAAACTGCAAGCAAAATCCACGCAACGAGAGTCACACTGTAAAAACATTCACAAGCCCATCTCCACGGACAAGCCCCAATCAGGTTTTATGCTTAGGAGAGAGAACAATGAATTTTCCTTTCAAGTAGCTTTAGTAATACAAGTGCCTCAGCACATTATATCTTTAAAAGTTGCTTCTTGCAGCCTTTTTGATTTTGCCTTTTCCCTCTGCCTGCCTGTAGACAGAAAAGCAGACAGTAGGTGAGTGTTTCAGTTCAGCTGGACTCTGAAGATTACTTTTAGAACTCAGTGTTAGCTACAGGATTATTTATGAGTGTCTAAGCTTCTTGCTGAGCACCGAAGATAAGAGGCATTCCTCCCTCCCGCTTGAGATCTCAGGCATTCCTACATGAGCAGGGGCCTTGCGGAGGTGGCCTGTGGTCAATGCCAAGACGTGCAGGGGCCTCACAGGGAATCCCAATCACAGTAATTTAACCCTTGGCTCATCCAGGGAAGCACAATATAAAGGTTGGTCACCTAACATTCTGAGACCCCCTTGCAGTGTTTTACACTTGGGGGAGAACCTGAGACCCATAAGTGGTGTTAGGGTACCCAGAATATTCGCCAAACCTCCCTGATGGTATTTCACCAACAGCACATTTTTGACCCACCACACTATATCCTCCAACAGCTAGATAACTAGAATTCAGCTCAAGGGGAGGAGTTTGAAAGGACAAAATTGAAAATAAAAACAAGCCTCTTAATAATAAGAAAAGGCTCTGGTTTATCTAAAGAGCGGGAAGTGCACCTGCATGTGTTGTAGCAGCTCCTCTAGGGAGCTGGATGTACAGTGAAGAAACAGCATCTCATCCAGCTTTTACAAACTATAAGGGGATACTACCCTGCTTTTCCCGATCATGGAACCTTAGATATTGAGGTTTGGGAAAAGGCAGGTGACAAGCTAAAATATTTACAGGACAGTGGTGTTTCAATCAGAACTCAAAACTTATTAAGCTGGGGGCTGGTCAGGACTGCTCTCATGCACATATGGAAAAAAAAAACAAAAACAAACAACGACAACAACAACAAAAAACAGAGTTAGCCATAGAAAAGGATAAGGAGTCTAGTTCAAAGGAAGAAGTTATATATGATGTAAAAGGAGAACAGGCCACAGAAGTTCTGCCTACAGCCCCACAAGAAGACCTGCCTTGTCGTCATCACTCTTTGTCCCAATTTTGGGAGCATTCCTCCTCACAGTTTGTATCACCACCAAGAAAGCAAGAACGCTCAGACATATGTCCTGTCAGGGCTATAGGACAGTGCCTTTTGCAGGCAGCAGAGGCTGGGGGTTTAATTGCCCTTTCGGCCTTCTCCATTATAGTGAAGGGTCAAAGAAATGTCTATGAGCCCCTTCCCTTTTCTCTTTATAATGATATAAAAAAATCATTAAAGAAAATGGACTTCAGCTCCTTTTACTAGTGGGCTATTTCAAGCCATTACTGATGGATATAAAATGTCCCCTTGTGACTGGATTACCCTCACCAGGACTGTTTTGACTCCTGCTCAATTTACTGTCAGGCATTCAGAATACTCTCAAAGGGCCGACACCCAAGAGGCTGAGAATGCACATATAAATAACCCTGTCACCCTCCCTATGCTGCTTGGGTCTGGTGAATATGCCATCACTGCGAATCAAGCTAGGCTTGACCCTCATGGTTATAGTCAGAGTGCTCATATTGCTCTCAGAGCCATGAAAGCCGTGCCTGATGCTCAGGCCAGGGAAACTTCTTCCTCTGCCAATATCTGTAGGGTATTATGTAGGCATATATTGACTTTATTGATCACCTCCAAGAAGCTACTGAAAGGCTCATAGATAATGACAGAGCAGCCAAAGCTCTTTTGTGGCAGCTATCTTATGAAAATGCTAATAAGGACTGTAGGGCCATTATAGGACCCCTGTGAGCTACCACCAGAGACATCAGTGAGTTTATCAAGGCACGCCACAATGTTGGCACGAAGCAGCATAAGGCTTCTCTCTTAGCTGCTGCAATTAAGGGGGATCCCAAATGTTACAATTGTGGAAAGCAAAGTCACTTGTGAAAGGACTCTTTGTTCACACAAGGACAGGGAAAAGGTAATTGCATGCTTCCCCTAAAGGATTTTCTGTGCTGTGGCAAAGGCAAATATTGGGCAAATGTATACCATTCTAAATTTGACAAAACGGCCAGCCCATTCAGGGTAACTTCCAGGGTGGCACCTGTTCCAGCACCCCCAACCCAAATCAGAGCTTAAGGAACAGCAATCAATATCAGGGAATTCAGAGAAATGCACAGTTCGCAGCCTTCATGCAGCCACCCATGAAATCACTGGGCTGGACTTGGTCACCACCAACAAGCTCATCTTAAAGGAACAGGATCAAGTAACTGTAGCTCCCACTGGTGTCTGGGGACCCCTACCCCCAGGAACAGTTGGTCTAATTTTAGGGAGATCCAGTATTACTATGAAAGGCATTTTGTTCAGACAGGAGTCATTGACTCAGACTATGAAGGAGAAATTAAAATTATGCTTTATGAAATAATATGAAAGCACCTGGCTATTATATTATTCCTGCCCAAATGTGCATTGTCCAGCTACTTCTACTCCCACATATTATGTCAAAGACTCAAAACACAATGAGGCGGGAAAGAGCCTTTGGCAATACAAACAATCATCAATTTATTGGACAGAATCAATCAAGTTAAATAACCCAATTTTACAAGTAAAAATAAAAGATAAAACTTTTCATGGCCTCATAGATATGGGAGCTGACATCTCCATTATCTCAACACAATTTTTGCCTCTTGAGCGTCCTTTAACAGACAGCAGAACACGTGTCATGGGCATTGGGAGAGTCTCTCAACCACAAGTCAGAATATGGTGTCTTAGATTTATGGGCCAGAAGGTCAGGTAGGGAGAATTCAATCATATATCTTACCTATGTACCTTAATATTTGAGGCCATGATATTCTCAGTCAGTGGGGGATTAAAATCTCCTTGTCACCTTTTCTCTAATGGCTACTGCTCATATAACTCCCCACCACTTACCTGGCTCTCCAATACACCTGTATGGGTTGACTAATGGCCACTTAAAGGAGAGCAACTTAAACAGACCTATTTCTTACTTAAACAACAATCAGAAGCAGGTCATAGTGAACCCTCTAACAGCCCCTGGGTACTCCTATTTTTGTTGTACCAAATAAATCTGGCAAGTGGAGGCTTATTCACAATCTCAGAAAAATCAATGAATCCCTCCATCCCATGGGTCCCCTGCATTTTGGAGTCCCTAATCCAGCTTATATTTCCAAAGATTGGTCACTTTTAATCATTGACCTAAAAGATTGTTTCTTTACAATACGTTTAGCAGAAAAGGATTGGGAGGGTTTTGCATTTTCCCACCCAACCATTAATAGCTCTCAGCCTCTACAATGCTTTCATTGGAAAGTTTTACCTCAGGGAATGCTTCACAGCCCAACTATCTGCCAGCATTGTGTTCATGCAGCCATGAGGCCAGTAAGAGATCAGTCCCCTAATTCTATTATCTATCACTATATGGATGGCATTCTGATCACAACTCCCTCACAAGATATGCTAGAAAAAACTACTTCCTTTCTTAAAAACTCTGTGGCCTCTGTTGGACTAGTAATCACTCCAGAAAAAATCCAGCATAAAACAGGAATACCTTACAATCCAACCAGTCAGGCAATTGTAGAACAGGGTCATCATACCTTTAAAAATCTACTTAAAAAACAACAACAAAAAAAGTAGTAGTCATGAGTTCACCGCCCAAAATTCTATTATGTTAACCATGTTCATCTATAATTTTAAAAATTGTGATGAATCGGTCTGTACTCCAATTGAGAAGCATTTTCAGGCAAAAGAATTACAGTCTCCTTACTCTCAGGTTTTATATAGAGATCTGCTGGGAGATGGCTTTTTGCAGGGTCTTGTAGATCTCTTAACTTGGGGAAGAGTGTTATGTGTGTGTTTCCATTCCTACAGGTCCTGTCTGGCTACCAGGTAAAAGAGTAAAGCTTTACCATGAGCAGAATAGATGTCAGACTCAGCTATCTGGAGGTGAGAACCAATCAACTTGCAGTACAGGTGGCCCAGATGACACTGAAAAAACAGAAGGAACACGGGCACCCAGGGCATCACACATGGGTTTGGGTCCACCAATGGAGGATGATGGGGCCTGACCCAATGACAGAGGCAAAGGCTCAGGCACCCCCTATGGAGGGCAACAAACCCCCCAATGCCCCATAATGTTCCCTTTAGGCATGCCCCCAACTACATGCGGGAACATCAAGGCCCTTCATGCTCGAGCAAAGGAAATTCTTGCTGAAACAAGAGTAGAAGACACCTCAGGAAACAAGTTTATTGATTACCTGTGCAGTGCTGTCAGTCAATTTGGTTAAAACTTTGCATTTCATTGCCATTATACTTTGCCTGGGGGGAGGTGCAGGGCCTGGCTATGGAAGCTAATTCCCCTTATATTTATTAGGCCAACATTATTGATCCATCAGTATTTAAATTGCATACCTGGTGGAATGTTGAACCTCCCTTTTCCACTGATATTCAGTGAACTTGAGGAGTATGTAGGCTCCCTGATGTCCCACTAGAAGAAAACAAACACTGGATACTGGTGCAGAACAATACTGTTTATGTTGCTGAGCACTTACCAGTTTGTGTTTCTATTCTCACTGACACTTTGTGCTTATCTATAAAAGATAAGTTTTATGCTGCAAGCAAGGAGAAACACAGTAATTACTATGAGCTTTCCATAGTAAATGCAATTGGCCTATATACCCAGGAGGGCATTTACCATACTTTCAATCTCCCTCCAGTTCCTCCTTGTACCTTAGACACTAGTTGTAAAGATTCAGTCTTCTGGTCTTTATGCCGAGGACCAAATGCTGCTATTGCTTATCTCCCCAAAAGTCCTTTTGCAGTGGAGAACTGGGGAGCTAACTGGAGAATACTAGCTAAGCCTGATGAAACAACAGTTATGGCTCTGCTTCTATTCCCATATACTAATATGTGGTGGGAGGGGCCTGACACTGGAGCACCTATTATCAGAATTGTTTCTCCCAACCACACTAGCCTGCGACATTACAGGTCTTGGAAAATTGGCTTCCCTTTTATTACTAGAATGCACCTGTGTATAAGAAGTCTATGTGACCCTACAGGTGTCTGAGGATGTTTTTATCAAATTGACCCACTGGAACAGGATTGGGTCATGATTTGTACCTCTCACCCCTACTTAGTTTTAGCAACTCCAGGAACAGCTTAAGTCTTTTATAATGAATCTGCAAAAAATCATTCTCTGCCTATCTCTGCAGCCTCCATATATGCCAGCTGCCTTACCTGCCTCAATATTACTCAGTTAAACCTCCACATGGTCTATATTGTTAGAAGACAAACTGAAGTGTGGCTGCTAGTTAATGTAACCAGAGAATGGGAGGATGACAATAGCATAATAGCACGTAATAACGTGCTGTCCTCCTTATGAGGCTGACAGTTCATTGGCACCCTAATTGCATTAATTGTCTCTGCTATAGTTGTCACAGCTACTGCTGCCACAGCAACTACTGCCCTCATGGACTCAGTTCAAACTACTCATAATGTTGATGTCCTCTTAACCAATTCCACCTTAGAAAGGCTCCAACAGGCCCATATTTATCAAGAGATCCTGACTCGCCTCTCTGCAGTTGATTCAGCACTCGACTGGGTTGGTGAGTGCCAGGGCACACTAGTGACCCACCAGCAGCTGACATGTGCTCCTGGATTCTCCAAGCTATGCATCATTCCACTCCAGTGGAACTCCATCCTGCACTCCTGGGGCAAAATTTAACATCACCTAAGGGGGGCTTTTTCTACCAATTTAAAGGGACAAGTTCATGAATTGCAGATAGAGCTGCATAAGCAGCTGCAGGACATTCAACGCTTGGCTGAGCAAGTGGTTTTCTGAACCCTCAGTGACATTCTCTTCTGACTAAACCCCCCAAAATGTTTTTTGTTAACTAAACCTGAGAGGGTGGGTCCTTGGAGCCACCAGTTGCTTATTGATTCTAATAATGACCTGTATACTTTGCTGCATTTACAAATCATTTCCTAGGGTCATACGAGAAACCAGCAAGTAGTGTGCTTTGTAGGCTTCACTTCTGTAGCAGCCAAAACTAAAAACAAGGAAGGAATTATAGGGAAAAATTAGCATGTCAATGGAGAATGTAGCCCAGTATTGACCTGGAAAACCGATCAATTGTGAGGAGGCACACAGGAGCCAGGCATGCAGATCAGGTTTCCCATGGAGGATCAGGCCTGCATTGTACCCAGGCTGCTGTGAGACTTGCTTTTACTGAAACTCCCTCACCCTGAGTTAAGACAGCAGACATTTAATGTATATCTCCGAAGCTACTCCCTAAAATCTGCGCTAAGACGTCCCAAGGATGAAATGTAACCAAATCAATCATTATTATCATTATCTTGCATTTGCAACATTTTACTCCTGTTTTTGTTATCTGTAAGAAATAATCACTTAACTACATCTATAAATAATGAGAATCTTCTTTAATGTAATGCGACTAAAAAACAATAAAAGCCTTCCCAGAAAAGGGTTGGGGTGCTCTCCCTTTGAGAGAGTGGCCATGGCATCACTTTTTCTCCACAGGGCTTGGCAGTCCATGTGAATTTGTGCACTACATCCACAACACACAGTCTCTGGAGGGTCAGGGTCTGCATCAACTCCTCACCAGAATGGATCCAATTTACGCACGGTTGTGAGTTTGCGATTGGATGGCTTCTGTTATGAGAAATTTCCAAAATGATTATGCCTGGTACCCTGATGTGAAATCCTATGTGATGCCTCTTGGGTCAGTGAACCTGGGAGTCATTGAGGGATAAGAGCCGCGCAATGGGAACAAGAGCATGGGCCACAGTCATTATGTGCCATTTAGATATTCCTGGAGCAGACAGGCTGGTAGAGCTTTGGATGGAGGATTCCAGGTTTTCCAGGATCTAGACTGGGGCCTGCATATGGTGGCACCAGACAGCTCACAACAGTATCTTCCAGGAGACACTATATGTCCTTACCAAGTCCATAATGTAGACATCATTCCCCCAAGGACACTCTCCATGCTTGAACACAGTGTAACTACAGTAACTAGGAGCTACAGGCTACAGCAATGGCTGGGAACAGGGTGTTAAACAGGGTAGTTCCCCTACCTCAGCTGTCGACACAACCTGCAGAAAGTTTATTTTATATCAGTGGTCAAAACCTGAAATGGATTAGCGGCCCTGGTTCTCAGAGAAATTCTTTCATAGGTGGCACATTTGGGGATCAATTAAATTGAGATCGTGACCATTACCTCATCCATGTGGGTCCTCACAGCTCTGACAAGCTGCAGAACAAACATTTTCTGAGCAGGTGGTGTTTCTTCATTCTGTTCCCCTTTGCAGTCAAGGCTGCAGCTCCCAGCGGGGGCACTGAGTGGTCAGGCTGGCTGGGGCAGAGATTTTTCCTCTCTCTGTCTTCAACAGGAGGCAGAAAACTTGCACTATTCTAATGCCTGATGGAGGCCAGGTGATCAAGGCCCACAGCCCTGAGGCAGTGAACATGCTGCATATTCAGCACCAAACTCCACAAAAGAAACATATCCCAAGAGCTCTGCCCACTTCTCTGAAGAGTTCCCTCTTCTGTCTCCCAAAGAACCACACAGATGCTCCAAGTTCTCCAATATTGCGTCCAAGTGCTCTTGATATACACTCTCTTAGTCCTTACTCTGGTTGCTTTGTAAAAGGAATAGGGACAGATGGAACTTCCTGTCACGTGAAGAGGAACCTCCTGCACTTCTAATGTTCCCTGTGGTTGTAAGCTTTGTAATTCCTTTGTGTGTTCATTACTCATGACTTTCAAGGCCATTTGTCATTTTAAATTTCTCTCTTCTATGAAAATGCACTCTCCTAGGTCATGTGTAATACTCATGGATCTGATTGGCCAGTGGGAATAGCACAGTCTCAGACATAGAAAGTAATTGTTAACACACATGACCCTTAGAGAAGTCACACTCTGGGACCATGTCCTCCATGTCACCTTTCAATCCCAGAGCTCCCTATATAGTAGGAGGGCATGCAAATAGGGCCCCTCTGTTCATAAAAAGCAGCCCAGGTCTGACCCTGCAGCTCTGGGACAGGAGAGCAGCCTTAGATTCCCAGGTGTTTCCAGTCATTGGTGAGAACAGAACATACACCACTCATCATGGGGTTTGGGCTCAGCTGAGTTTCCCTTGTTGCAGTTGTAAGAGGTAACTTGTGGAGAATGAGAGACACTGAGTATGTGAGTGGCTACGACTGACAGAAACAGTGGATGTGTCTTTATATTTATAACTATCTTGAAATCAACATATTACTAAATAAAATTACTAGTCTAATCTTCCAAGTTGTATATATTTCCATGTGTTCAGTTTTGGAAGGTGTATGGACATCAAGCTAATCCAAGAGCTTTTCTCAGCCTCCAGCACCCAGGAAACACAGACTCCTCCTGCAACCGAGGCCTGCCATGCTTAGACTGGAACTAAATCTGAGACTCCTCTGTGACTGCCATGCCACTCTCACTCCTCAAATCTCCCAAACGAACCTTCTTTCTGCCACAGTCTCGTATTTCCTCAGAGCCACAGTGCAGGGGTGGTACAAATGTCCCATTGCTAGGAATATCAGGATGAGACAGCTGCAAGTTTGAGATGGACCTGGTCCCCAGCAGACCCAGGACCCCATTTGCACTACCCATCACTCAGGCTGTGACTCCATGTCCCGCTTTCTCCTCATCCTGCCGCTTCCAGGTTGGGCAGGAGAACATGGCAGAGGACCACAGACACACTATAGAAATTATTACTATAGAAATTATTAATCCTAACTCAGCACAGCCTCTGGTCACAGGTGCTTCCTGTGCATTTCACATGATCATGTGTTGACTCTTTTCACCTGACTTTATTGTCTGCCATCCCTGTGCTGTGCCCCCTCCTTCCCGATCAAGAACATTGCAACATTGTTTACAATCAAGTGAGTTCTTGTGTAAACTGGAGAGATGGAATAGGAAACTCAATGAGCAAGTTGTGCTTCATTCTCACCAGAAAATAGCATTCTCCATTAAAAAGGAGAGAAAGTGGGCAGATGCAAGAACACAGATGAGCCATGGAGACAAAAGGCTGGTGAAATAAGCCACACTCAGAATCACAATGATGTTGGGGTTCCATGTCTGTAAGAACCAGGAGTGTTGAAGGGATAGGAGACAGAGCGCAGAATGTGTCAGCTTGAGCAGGGATAGAAAACAGGGAGTTATTATTTAATGGGCACAGAGCCAGTTGGGAAAGTCAGCATTTCTGGATGTGGAAGTTGACAACGGTTACACAACTTTGTGAATGTGCTTAATGTTACAGTGTCCCTTTAAAAATAATTTAGCATAGTGAGTGTTTGGGGCAAGAACCTCAGAAGGGTTATGACTACACCATGCACGTTCCAGTGAGTTGAAATCTGGGAGAAAGAGGAGCCAGATACAAGTTTTGGGCTACTGAGGTCCCTGGGTGGTTGGCAGTGTGACATGAGGGAATCAGAAGTGCAGGGATCCTGCCCTAGGTGCAGGTGTACAAGGAGTTGGGGAAGAATTTCCTATGAGGGACTGGGTCTCCCACTTGTCAGAAAACATCTAAAATAAAATTGGACTCGAGGTGACTGTAAACACCCTATTCTGTCAGATCATTTACCAAACTGGATAAGACATGAGAACCACAGTCAATGGGGGTATGAGTAGGGCTTCTATTATCTGAAATGTAAGAAGCTGGGGACAGGGAAGATTCTATTAACTCACTAGGGACACAGTTTTGGAGACACACTGATCCAGCAATAAGACTTGCAGGTATCAAGGTCAGACTGGTCCTTTTGGTCCCTGTATCACCAAAGGTGAGCTCACAATAAAGAGCTTGTCTTGTCAGGGCTTGTTCCTCACTGGGAGGAGCTATTGCTGCACAGAGCTCAGGGACCTGACAGGGGGCTTATATCCAATAATATCAATTCAGACTTGGACCCTGATTCTGCCACTGAGCATAGACTCTGTGACCTCTACCCTCTCACAGGTGGGGTCAAAAATCACCTGTGAATCCCTTGACTCATAAATATGCAAATTAGAAGAAGTAGAGTAGATTACTACAGGCCTGTGCCCTAACAGCATCACCCAGAGCCACACCCACCCCTACAGAGGTCCTGAAGTCGCATCTCCTCTAACCATGGACTGGAGCTAGTTAACATTCTTCCTGGTGACCCTGGGTACAGATAAGGGGATCACCAGTGCCTGGATTGAGAGAGAACCTGGGACAGTCAAGGAACATTCACACCTATTGGGAACCACCCTGCCTTGTATCAGAAGCTGCAAACCTCACCCTCCCCCAAGGCTAAGGCTGAGGGAACGACCTTGGACCTTAAGCCATCAAGGAGACAAGCTTATCTCCCTGGCAGGAGTGCTGCTTCTGTTACTTCATCCATAACTGACGCCTGATGCTTGGTTGGTTAGCCAATGATGGGTAAGATTCCCCAAGAGGGGCACGACTTAAGACAGGCACAATCACGTGGGAGGCCCCCAAGAAAGGACTTTGGGGCTACGGCAAGAGGGGGTGAAGGTCCCTCGCCCCTCGGTTTTGACAAAGCCTGAGTCCTCATTGTATGCGAGAAAATCTAATCTCTTGGCTGCCTCCCTACCCTTGCTGCACCTAAGCCTGAAACAATGACAGAGGGTGATGCAGCTCTGTGATGGAAAGGGCAGGTTCCCCAGGTGATCAGGCCTAAGGAAGAATATGTGAAATCCTGTGAAACCTGCTTTGTTTGGAATGCTCTCAGTTCAAAGATAAGGTTCCAAGGTAGAAGTAAGTTTGTTCCTTAAAGTTTTTTACAGCTCTTTGACCCTGACTCAAAATGGGCCCTCAGACTTCCTTGTTACCCATTGTTTGATCCTTACTTCCTGTCAATGAGTAATGAGCTTTACCTGGATTTTTATGCAAACAAACCCAATAAAAGCCTGCTCAGGTGGTAGAATGAGGCATGGTCCCTTAGGGGTGCTCTCCCTTAGGGGTGCTCTCCCCTAGGGAGGGTGGCCATGGTGTTCCTCACTAGAGAGAGTGGACATTCTGTTCCTACTTCTCCACAGAACTTGGTTGTCTCTGTGTATGTTTTTCTCGTGTTTCAACGAGCCATCCACAGCATTCCATGGTCACTGCTGTTTGGTGGTCGCATCATCCACCCACTCCTGTCTTCCTTCCACAGGTGCCCTCTCCCAGGTATAGCTGGTGATATACGGGGCTGAGGTGGGGAATCCTGAGGCTGAGGTGAAGGTCTCATGCAAGGCTTTGGGATACACCTTCACGAGCCATGAGAAGCACTGGGTGTTACAAACCCCAGGACAAGGCCTTGAATAGAGGGGGTGTGTTTACTCTAACAGTGGGAACACAAAGTTCTAAACAAAGTTCCGGGGCATTGTCACCATGACCACTGACAAGTCTGCAAGCACAGCCTACATGGAGCTGAACAACCTGAGAGCTGAAGGCACAGGTTTGTATCACTTTGTGAGAAACACAGTGTGGGGAGGTCAGTGTGAAAACAGACACAAAACTCTTTGAAGGAGACAGAAGGCCTGGGATGAGGGGTATAAGGAACTGACCCATGAGGCAGTTGTGGATGTAGTTCACCCCTGATTCAGAAAACCACCAGGCATGAGGTGGCACACAGGAGCCAGGCCCACAGATCAGCTTTTCCATGGGACACTAGGCTGCTTTGAGGCTTGCTTTCGCTAAAATCCCCTCACCATGAATTGAGGAAGCAAATGTTTATTACATATCTCTAAAGTAATTTCCTACACTCTGTGGTAAACCTCCCAAGGATAGAGTGTAACAAGCTCAACCACTTTTCCCCTTGCATTTGCAATACCCTTTCTTTGAAATAATTAGCAGCATCCTTTCCTTTTGTTATATGTAAAAGGTAATGACCTACAGCAAACCTGTGCATGGTAGAGGAGAACCATCCTCAATGTAATGTGCCCATAAAAGCAATAAAGGCCTGTCCAGACAAGGGTTTGGGTGCCCTCTAACTCAGATAGTGGCCGTGTTGTCTCTTTTCTCCACAGGACTTCTACAGTCCATGTGAATTTGTTCACTACAGCCACAACACACAGATCACTTTGGTCATAGCCCACATCTTCTGGCGCCCAGGGGCAGGAACTCAGGGCTATGAGCCACAGTTGCGAACAACATACCAACTTAGTTGGAATGTGTGCATCAGCTTAGGTAAGGATCAATGACACTGAGTGCTTTTCAGTAAGGTCGTAGGTTGTGTTACATTTCAGAGGAAAAGGGATTTCTTCCAAGGGCACCCTCTCTTGTGGCCACTTTTCATCTGTACCTTCTTTCATAAGCAGGAGCCTTGCTCTCTGCCAAGAATTTGCTGCACATCATGGGCATTGGTGAATCAGTTTAAAGCCACAAGTTTGCTTGCTGCTATAAGACACCCATGAGAGGATAAGCTAGAACATGGACCTGGACAGAACATTAGGTTTCCCACCAGCCACAATCAGAAGTCCAAGCAACCAGAGGCACACTGTAAAAACACCCACAGGCCCATTTCTGCAACACAACCCCCATCTATGTTTGGTTTGGAAGAAAGAACAAAGACTTTCCATTTAATCAGCTTTAAAAGCAGCACCTAGTTATAGGACTATTTATAAGCATCTCAGCAGATTCTTTCTTTCATGTTTGGAACCACCCTACCTGGTATCAGAAGCTGTAACCCCCACCAAGGCTAAGGATGAGGAAACAACCTTGGATGGTAAGCCAGCAAGGAGACAAAAGCTTATCTCCCTGGCAGGAATGCCACTTCTACTCCTTTTACTTCACCCTGCCTGGCCTCTAAAGCTTGGTCAGTTAGCCAATGCTGTATGAGAATCACCAAGGGGGGGGGGGGGGCGACCTAAGACAGGCACAATCACGTGGGAGGCCTTCAAGGAAGAACTTTGGGGGTTACGACAAAAGGGGGTAATGGACGCCCGCCCCTCAGCTTTGACAAGACTTGAGTCCTCATTGTCTGCAAGAAAATCTCCTAATCTCTTAGCTGCCTTACTTCTCTTGCACCACCTAAGCCTGAAACAATGACGGAGGGTGGTACAGCCCTGTGCTGGAAAGGGGAGGTTCCTGGGGCAATCAGGCCTAAAAAAGAATGTGTAAAATCCTGTGAAACTTTGAATGCTTTGTTTAGAATGCTATTGATGAAATTATGAGTCCAAGGAAGAAGTAAGTTTGTCCCTCAACATTTTACAGCTCTGTAGCTATCTGACCCTGACTCAAAACAGGCCCTCAGAGTTCTTTGTTATCTATCATTTGATCCTTACTTCCTGGCAATGATTATTGAGCTTTAGCTGAACTCCTGTGTAAATGAACCCCATAAAAGCCTGCTTAGGCAGGAGAAAAAGGCACTCTCCCCTAGAGAGGGTGGCCAAGGCGATCTCCACTAGAGAGAGTGGTCGTTTCATACCTATTTCCCCACAGGACTCAGTTGTCCCTGTGTATGTTGTTCTCGTGTTTCAAACGAGCATCCACAGCCCCGATGGATACTGCTGGCCAGGTATCCATCACACATTCAGGCCATCTGTTGTGGTCCTTTCAAGTTTGCCTTTTCTCTCTGTCCTCTTGCATAAGGAAATGCAGGTAGTGAATGAGTGTTTAGGTTTTGAGAGGACTCTGAAGATCACTTTGCAGAAGAATTTAATGTTACTCACAGGTTTTGCATGAGAGCTTTTGGAATTTGCCAAAGCAAATTTACCTCCGAAGGTAAAATGTACTTCCTCCCTCAAATCAAAACTTCACATGTTCCCACGTGAGTCTGAATCTTGAGAGGGTATGTGGGATCAATTCCCGAGATGTGCAGGGGCCTTATAGGGACCACCTAAGCAATTTAACATAAATTCTGGCTCATCCAGCAAAGCATGCTATAAAGACTGGTCACCTAACATGTCGAGCCATCACTTTAAGTCTCACATGCTTGGAGGAGAACCTGAGATGCATAAGCAGGGTTAGGGTACCTGGAATGTCTGGCATCCCTCCTTGACTGTCTTTCACCAAGAGTACCTTTTGACCGACTACACTATATCCCCCAATAGCTAACTAGCTGTGTTTCAACACAGGTGGAAGAGTCTGAAAAGACAACAATAAAAAGTAATAAGGAACCTTTTAACAGCAATAATGAGCTCTGGTTTATCTAAAGATCAGGAAGAGTACCTCTGTGTGTTAAAGCAGCTCCTCTGGGGAGCAGGATATGAGGTAAAGGAACAGCATCTCATTCAGCTTTTAAAAACTATAAAGGGATACTACCCTGCTTTTCCTGACAAGGGTACCTTAGATATTGAAGTTTGGGAAAAGGAAGGTGACAAGCTAAAATCTTTACAGGACAGTGGTGTTTTTATTGGAGTTCAGAACTTACTAACTTGGGGACTAGTCAGGACTGCTGTCATGCCTATATGGGCTAAGAAACCGGAGCTAGTCACAGAGGAGGATGAGGGGTCTAGTTCAGAGAAGGAAGTCATATATGATGTAGTAGAAGAACTAGCCATGGAAGTTCCACCTGCAGACCCAAAGGAGGACCTGCCTCACAGCCATCGCTCCTTACTCAAACTCTGGGAGTGTCCTTTCTGACAGGTTGTGTCATCAGCAAGAAAGACAGAAAATTCAGACAGATATCCCATCAGGGCCATGTGATAGTACCTTCAGGCAGGCAGCAGAGGCTTGGGATTTAGATGTCCATTCAGCCGTCCCCATTATAGTCAAGGGTCATAGAAATGTCTGTGAGTCCCTTCCCTTTTATCTTTACAAGGACTTAAAAAAGAGTATTGAAGAAAATGTGCTTCAGTCTCCTTACATTAGCAAGCTGTTTCAAGCTAACACTGGCAGCTATAAAACGGCCCTTTGTGATTTGATTTCCCTGGCCAGGACAGACTTAACCCCTGCTCAGTTTAGAGTCTGGCGTTCAGAATATTCTCTGTGAGGCAGTAACCAGGCAGCAAAATATGCAGAAATGAGTAATCCTGTCACATTCCCTATGCTGCCTGGGTCTGGTAATTTTAATACCACTGCAGACGAAGCCAGGCTCAATCCTTAAGCTTTTACTCAAAGTGCTCAAATCGCTCTCAGAGCCTTGAAGGCTGTGCCTAATTCTCAGGCCAAGGGAACTTCTTCCTTCATCAATATCCATCAGGGTGGTACATAGGCATATATTGATTTCCTCCAGGAAGCCATTGAATGGAAAATCCATAATCATAAAGCAGCCAAAACTCTTTCAAGGCAAGAAGCTCATGAAAATGCTAACAAAGACTGCAGGGTCATTGTAGTACCCCTGCAAGTTACCACCAGAGGCATCAGTGAGTTTATCAAGGCTTGCCAAAATGTTGGCACAGAGCAGGATAAAGAGTCACTCTTGGCTGCTGCAATCAAGAGAGATTCCAAGTGTTGTAACTGTAAAATCCTGGTTACCCACACAAGGAATGCCCATCCACACTGAGAAGGGGGCATAGGTAATGGGAAGCTTCCCCCCAAGGATTGTCACACTGTGGCTACAGCAGATATTGGGCAAAGGAATTCCACTGTAAAGTTGACAAAAAAAATGGAAACACATTCAGAGAAGCTTCCAAGGGGGCACTTGCTCCAGTGCTCCCATCCCCAATCAGAGGTTTAGGAACAGTAATTAATATCAGAGAATTCAAGAAAAATGCACAGTTTCTGGCCTTCATGCAACCACCCACAGAAACACAGGGCTGGACTTGGTCACCACCAACAAGCTCATCTTAAAGGAATAGGATCAAGTACCTGTAGCTCCCACTGGTGTCTGGGAACCTCTACCCCCAGGAAGACTCAGTGTAATCTTAGGGAGATCCAGTATTCCTACCAAAGGCATTCTGGTTCATCTGGAGGCCATTGATTCAGACTATCAGGGGAAATTAAAATCATGCTGAAAACTTCTGGCTATCATATTATTCTCGCTAAAATGCACATTGCCCAGCTGCTCCTACTCCCCTACATAACCTCAAAAACTCAAACTACAGTGAGGGGGGAAGGAGACTTCAGTAGTACATATAATCAATCAGTTTTTTTGGACACAGTCAGTTAAGTTAAATAAACCAATCTTACCTCAAGTCAGGGCTTAGCCTTTAATTCTGCACTAGAGCCACTGAGATGCCCATGGTCTGTGAGTCGAGACAGCACTGTCCCCTGCAGTGTTCATTCTGGACAGCAGGGGGCACATGAGAACCACGAGCTCAGGGTGGCTGCTTCAGGATCAGGTGCAGAGGGAGCAGGGGAGAGATTTCCTCTGGGGGCCTGTGTCTTCCTCTTGTCATAACAAATTCTAAAGTAAGAGCTGCACATATGGTGACTATAAATAGCCAATTCCATCAGAGCATTTACCAGACTCAATAAGACATGAGGACCACAGTCAATAAGAGTATTTTTATCACTTCTTTATATCTGGATTCTAAGGAGATAAACATAGGGATTATTTAACTGCCTCACTATGTGGACATTTTGAAGACACACTGGCCTCGTAATAGGACATTGAGGTATCAAGGCCAGACTGGTCCAGGTGGTTTCTGTCACTGAAAGGTGGATTCACAATGAGAAGCCTGTCCTGTAGGGGCTGGTTCCTCATTGGGAGAAACTGTCTGCACAGAGCTCAGGAACCATCCAGGGGACATATGCCCTCGCATGTGGATCGTGATCTGGCCCATCGGACTCCCACTGAGCATGGTCTCTGTGTTCTGTGCCTTCTCCCAGGTGGGGCCAGCACTTCAGCTATGAAACACTCTGCCACAATCATGTGAAAATGAGAAGAGGTAGACTAGGTTGAGTGTGGGTTTGTCTGTGCCCTGAGAGCACCACCCACACCCACTCCATCCCCTACAGACTACAGACATCCTGATGGCACATCCCTTCACCATTGACTTAAGCTAGATAGCCCTCCTCCTGGAGGCAGTGGCTACAGGTAAGGGACTCCCCAGCACCTGGTTTCAGGAGTGGCCCTGGGAAGGTTGAGGAGTATTTTTATCCCCTCCTGCTTCCTCTCCACAGGTATGCACACCCAGGTGTAGATGGTGCAGTTGGGGGCCTAGATCCTCAGTGAAGGTCTCCTGTACAGCTTCTGGGTACACCTTCACCAAGTACTGGATGCACTGGGTATGAGAGGCCCCAGAACAAGGGCTTGAGTAGAATGGACAAAGTGATACTGAAGATAATGAAACAAAGTACACACAGAAAGTCCACAGCAGAGTCACCGTGGTTGCAGACAAGTCCCTGAGCACAAGTCCCTGAGAGCTGAGTAGCCTGAGCAATGACAAGATGGCTGTGCATTCCTGTGCAAGAGACAGAATTTGATGAACCACATTCTGAGTGTGTCAAAAACCCCGAGGGATGGGGCAGCTGGTCTGGGCTGAGGAGATGACAGGAGGATGAGCCTCCTCATTTCCTTCCATACAGTCAGGATCTGAGACCAGGACTGATGCTACCACATGCACCTCAGACTCTCAAGGAACCAGATTCACTGCAAGGAAGAGTCTGGGGAGATGCTCCTGAGAGGATCCCTGTTATTTACTGTGATTGTGCAGGGGACACATCGGGGGCCGCATGGCCTTGGAATGAGGATTGCTCATGGAGGTGTCATTTGTGAATCTTTGGTGTTTTCAGCTTTGGGATTTGACTGTAGTGTTTCTTAAAAAGTTCTAGAACACTATCCTATGTCTAAACAATGTAACACATTTGGGAAAATAAAAGTATTTTAAAGTCAAGAAGAAATTTCTGTTCTTGCCTCTGACCAAGCATCACACAGATGACACTGTGGCAGCAAAGTTGGTGGTGGACAGGTGTTCCAGGCTTTGATGTCTGTGATACATCAGTGTTCCTTCAGTCCTCCCTCAGGATGAGATCCTAAGAAGTCTCACCTGAGACCACAGCCATGTGTGTCCCGGTCCTTTGGCCACTTATAATGCCATCACATGGCAGAGAGCAGTGTGGGGACACCCTTGACAATGGAAGTCCAACATCCAACCTGCACTATATTCCTGTGACAACTGAACCAAACACACACCTGGCACTGCCATCTATACACATCCATTCTTGCACAGTCTGGAGGTCAGAGTGAGTGTGTCAGCAGAAATTAGGTTCATTTACCATCCCTAACAATTCACCCCCCCATGCATGTAATCATTTTCCTACATTGCACATTGATACATCCAGTGAATTGGGTTCAAGTTCAGTGGACACCCATTAGGTATGACCATAGTGACAGTTTCTCATGGGTCCCATGAAGACAAAAATAGGGACAGATAGAGAAAAAGGAGATGGCTTTTCTGAAATTAACTATAGAAGAAACAGGGGGAATAATCCACTCCCTCCCCTGCTCTCTGATTACAGCTACTTCACATGTGCATGCAAACACAGATCCTGAGAGTGAGCATCAGGCTTAGCAGGCAATGATGAACAGTTTTAATGTAAAGTTACGTCCACCAGATCCAGTAGTGGGAGGTGTTTTCAATTATTTATTCATCCTGTAATCAAGGGATAAATAAAAATAGTATCATTCATATCAATTATGAATGTATTTACATCATTTATTTTCTGTTAGTGGTTTGCATCAAGGTTTCCACAGTCAAACTCCTAAACTGCAAATGTACTTACTGCCCAATTTCTACCTACATCTTCAGCAAAGCAGACCTGGTCATGAAAGAGTTTCTTTTATGTGCAAATATTTGAGTCTGGTTTTACTGCAGAGAATAGAGAATAAAAACAAAAGGAGGCAGTGAGGCTGCTGCACATTTAGCACCAAATCACATTGTATGAACATGACCCAGAAGCACAGTTTGCTTCTCTGTAGAGTTCACACTTCTGCCTCCAATGATCTACACAGATCCTCCACAGATAAAGAAGCCTGGCCCAGTATTTTCAGGTGGAGGAGATCCTCCAACACTGGGCCCATGTGTTCTAGGGGCACACTCTGTTCTTAGTTCATACTCTGATTGCTTTGTAGGAGAAATGGGGTCAATTGGAACCTCCTGTGACCTGAACAACAACCTTCTGCTCTTTGATTTTCCCTCTGCCTGTGAGCATTGAATCCCCTTGGTAAGTTCATTACTGGTGAATTTCAAAGGCATTATTCATGTTAAATCCCTCTCTTTTATGAAAATTTACACTCCTAGGCTATGCACCATCTCGAACCTTCAATATATCACACTCTGGGACCATATAGTTCACATCAGCATCCAACATCAGAACTCCATATATAGCAGGGAGGCATGCAAATGGGGGCCCTCTGCTCATGAAAAGCAGCCCAGCCCTGACCCTGCAGCTCTGAAACAGGAGTCCAGCCCAAGATTCCCAGGTATTCAAAGTCCATGATCAGGACAGGATACAGACCACTGGCCATGGAGTTTGGGCTCAGCTGGATTTTCCTCGTTGCTATTTTAAGAGGTAATTTGTGGAGAATGAGGGACACAGAGCATGCTAGCGGACATGACTGAGAGAAACATTGGAGTGGGACAATTTCCTAACCAACATCCTTGTGTTCGCAGGTGTCCACTGTGATGTGCAGCTTGTGGAGTCTGGGGGAGGCTTGGTGAAACCTGGGGGTTCCCTCAAACTCTCCTGCCTGGCCTCTGGGTTCACCTTCAGTAACTACGGAATGCACTGGGCCCGCCAGGCTCCAGGGAAGGGGCTGGAGTGGTTCTCATACATTAGTGGTAACAGTGGTATCATATACTACGCTGACTCTGTGAAAGGCCGATTCACCATCTCCAGAGACAATGGCAAGAACACGGTCTACCTGCAAATGGACAACCTGAAAGCCGAGGACACGGCCATGTATTACTGTGCGAGAGACACAGTGAGGGGAAGTCATTGTGAGCCCAGACAAAAACTTCCCTGGAAACCAGAGGGTTAGGTGGCTGGGGCCCTTAGGGCACCAGGGGATGCTCAGGTCACACTGAGCACAAGGATCAGCTTTGGAGCAGCTGCAGATGCAGTTTAAGGGCTGGTTTCCTGGCAGGTGTGGGGTTTACTCTCCACACAGCAGTTTCTCTCTTGGAGCCTCCCTCCCTTCATGTTTCTGTGCTGACCCCTCCAGTGTCTGAGTTGCAGAGGCTTGTTGTCAGAGCAGGAAAAACCTCCCCCATGCTCCAAAGTCAAGGAGCCACATACACTCGTTTTCTCTTATTCTAATGAAACATCAATGAATCATCAAATTTCCTGACCCAAATAAGCTGAATCCAACCAGGTGCTCTGCTGGAAACAACAAGGGGCCCATGCTCACACAGCTTAAAACCTAAGCCATCCAGTGGCAGGGCACATGCATGCTGGACAGTGGGCACCAGAGTTATAGGGACCCAATCACAGAGGAGAAAAAAAAAAAACAGGGGTGCTGGTCCTTGACTTAATTCCACATCCATGGCATCAATAGCAGTTGACATCATGTGGACGTAGAGGAAACCCCACCTTAGCATGGTGTGGATGTGCAGAGTGATGATGTCACACACTCAGAGGGACTGTGCGGAAATGTTTGTCCCTTTATTAAGAAGTCTGTTGAGAGCAGGGCGGACTTTTCAGGAGGTCAGGAATGGCTACATCATGTCAAATAAGGAGCCTGATCCAGGTTTTATTAATCACATCTGAGCACGGTCCTGCTCACAAGAGGGATTTGTGTGGTTTCCATCTCCCATATGCATCAAACTAGGGAGAATCCCCATTTTCATGTCAGATTTTCCATGTGTGTGCAGGAGAGAGAGGAGTGAACCTCAACATGTTAGCACCAGGCATCAGACACTAGATCCTGGCTCCTTATTTCATGGAACACCTAGGAAGCAGAAGTGGGAACACAGAGTCACCTATAATTACAGTTAGAAAATAATTTTAGTCCATAGAAAATGAGAATAGTGGTTATATGTATGCAATAAGGGAAAACAATAATACATTATATGAACATCTTTGCTCAAAGTGTAGGGTGGAGACTGTCCACTCTACAGGGATATCAGCTTGTTCTGAAGGGCCTGGGTCCACGTTCTCTTCCAAAGATGAGAAGTGTCCAGTGATTTATGGGGATCCTCAGTTTGGGGAGCTCTATTGAAGTAGCCTTCTAGTTGGGTGGAGTCATGATTTGATTCTATTGTTGTTGCTATGAGCTGGTGTTGATGTCACTTCAAAACTCCCAAATTATTAAAACCTGAAGCTCATGTGATGGTGTTAGGACATGGGTCCTTGGGACAAGTGATGTTTTTGGGGTGGAGCTGTCATGAAGGGGATCAAGTCCATTGTAACAGAGGTCAGAGGAAGCCCCCTTGCCCCATCCACCCTGATATCACAGTGAGTAAACAGTTGTGTAGGAATCTGTTCTGTAACTGCCATCAATCTACAGGCAGCTGTTACTGCATTTACCTACTCCAGATTATTGATAAATAAATTTCTGCCATGGGCCAATGACACAGTTCACAGTAGATTGTTACAGCATCAAGAATGCAGTTGGGCTGTAGAGTGACATGACCACAGGGGCTGCCTCTCTGGAGATTTGCTACCTCATGTGCTGTTAAAAGTATAGCATCAGCATCCTTCTAGTGATGTCCAAGGGTGGTTTTTCTCTGGTGTTTTTTATAGCAGAAATTCCCTGGTGAAAAATCATGTGGGGCTGTAAAACAGATGCAGCGAGAAGGCAGCACTAGAAGTGGGTGTAATGCATGGACGCTTTCAATATTTACAACATCAGCATGGATGGAGGTCTGCATTTCAATGGAGGTAAAATCCATAAATGCTGTTTCTTCCAGTCACCTGGCCACAGGGACAAGGCTGATGTGTGCTTGGAGGTGAGGGCATGAATGCCAGTTGGGTGTAGCATTGACCAAACAGTAGTGCTGGTTTATGTAGGGGTGTGTGTGTGTGTGTGTGTGTGTGTGTTGTTGTTGTTGTTGTTGTTTTACGATTTTAACTAAGCATGCTATTTTTTTCAAACTTCCCAGAGATTGTATATAATAATGACAACATGACATTTGATTATAGTAACCCCTTACTGAATAATTATTAATGTGCTTTTTGCACCTCAGTCACTTGATGTGGCAGTTGTTGAGAGATTGGGGGAGGGAGTGGAGAGGCTGAGCTCAGAGGGTGTCCAGGGCAGGCTAAAGGCTCCACCTGTGTTTGTTCCTTCTTCCCACCTTCTCTCCCCACAAAGATGGACTCTTGGTGCACATATGCACAATGGGCAGGGATTCTGTCCTGAAAGAATGAGAGAATAAATGGCATCTCTCATTTTAAACCCCTCTCCTCTTATGACACTTTACTCTCCTAGGTTGTGTGCCCATCTCCTGTTGCAGCTGGATCACTGAAGAGGGCACAAGACAAAACATAGGAAGTAAATTATTTTATTTGTATTCCTATTTTTCTCTTCACCAAATGACATATTGTGTTGCATTTATTGAAAGAAAACAAGGAGAAAGGAAGAGAGGGAGACGGAGACAGAGGCAGAGATGGAGAGACAGAGAGAGAGAAATTGGTTGTTTCCTGTACACACCCAGACCAGGAATCATATGCACTCGAATGTGGGATGAAAACCACATCCTCTTGGTTACAGGACAACACTGTAACTAACTGAGCCAAACAGTGAAAGGCAGGGTGGGGGTAAATCTTAGCAGGCATGTAACCTTGGAAATGTCACATTTTGAGATCATATCCTTAATGTCACTGTCCAACTCCATAACTCCATAAATAGCAGGAGGGCATGCAAATAGAGCCCTTCTGCTCATGAAAAGCAGCCCAGTCCTGACCCTTCAGCTCTGGGACAGAAGCCCAGCCCAGGATTCCCAGGTGTTCCCAGTCCATGCTCAGCAGCAAACACAGACAACTTACCATGGAGTCTGGGCTCAGCTGGGTTTTGCTTGCTAGTATTTTAAGAGGTAATCTATGGAGCAGGAGAGACCCTGAATGCGTGAGTGGAGATGACTGAGAGAAACAGTGAACAGGTGACAGTTCCTGACATACATCTTTGTGTTTCCAAGTGTCCAGTGTGAGGTGCAGGAAATGTGCAATTTTGAAAAGGACTCCTAGACATGGACAACAATGAGGTGATTGCTGGGGGGATGGTGGTGTAAGGGGAATAACAGTAATGGTAATGGTAATGGTAATGGTAAAACATTAGTGATAACATTTAAAAATTAGAAAAATTAAAATAGATGTTAACACAATCTAAACGTTTTATTTTTATTAATTTCACATTGCACTGGGCACTAGTATTTTGTTGGAACCCCTTTAGACACTGATGGAGATGGGCTCTCCAGCCCCCAGTCCTGTTGTGAGGACAGTGTCAGGCACTCAGGTGGCTCAGCCTGCAGGGGCTCTGGCCTTCTCTGCAAGGTGCAGGTGAGGAGGAGGGCACGACTGTGTGTGGGTCCCCTTGGAGGACCTGGCATGCTGATGGTCATAGTCCCTTATTTCAGACTATATCATACTGAAGGATCACAGCCTTGGCATGGGGATGGGGACTCTCTGGGGTGGCACAGGTACCACTAGGTGGACAGTAGGCCCTGCTCTTACCTCACCCTCCATGGCCATTCCCAAGGGGAGCATGACGGTTTGTCTGGGAGGAGCACACCTTCATCCTGAACCCAGTTGGTTAGAGAAGGAGCAGCTCCCCACAGACTGCGGGTGGCCGCAGTGCTTGGGTACAGGACTGTGGGGACCCGCCAGGAGGTGGCTGTGGTAACTGCCACAGGTAAAAGAACCTGTGGCAACTATCCCTAATCCTGGAGCTAGGTGTCACAGGTCCAGACCAGCTGGTCCCTTTGTCCCCTCTCCAGACCAGAGTCATGGGCACAGGCAGAACTCTGAAAGTCTTACAAAATTTTAGAGACACCATCATGGGGTTTTCAAGCTTCATTTTTGAGAGCCGGTGGGAAAACGCCCACACCTCTCACTCCCCCAAAATGTGCGGCAGAGACCCTGTGCATATGGAGAAATGTGGACATCTGCTCCACAGATGGTTGTGGTGATTTTTTACCAATATTTCTTCTGTGTCCCATGTAGTTTCAATAGGGTCAGAAAGCTGCTTAGTTTTAATCAGCTGTCATTTTCTCAACTGTAGTGATCTTCAGGGTTTCAAGGTTGGTGGGCAGTGTGAAGAGAAAGGTGGCTAGGAAGGTACACATTCCCCCAAAGATGAACCTCAAGTGCACCATGGGCAGATCACTTTATGTTATTGTTCAATTACAATTTTCTGCATTCCCCCCACCACTCCCCACCACCCCAGCCATCCCCACCTCCCTCCCTTGCTTCCATCAGCCTTTGAATTTGCCCTTTATAGTTGTTCCTGAAAATCATACATTCTAAAAAAAAAAATGTTTCAAATGGGAGTAAAAGACAGGAAGCTGTACATGAACAACAATTCAAATATTTTTTTAAATAAATAAAAATAAACAAATGAAGTTAAGACAAATGATAGGTGCCATAGCCATGCTACTGAAAAACTAAATGGACTTTTTGGACAACCCGATATACTAATAACTAGATGACTATGTGAGAGTATTTCTAAGGAAAGTAACATAACACAACTTGAACTCGCTACATGAGGATGAAAATGACCACATAAAGAACAAGAACCCTGGGAGTGTTGGTGCCAGACTTGCTGAATCCCACCATCCATGTACGTGGGATTGTCTCTTCCCATTTCTGCACCCTAATCCATGCACATTGGACTTCATACCCAGGTGACACCCATCCTGTGTGGATGGTGTGACAGTACTTTTGAGGTTCATGAACAGACACAAATGAAATGAAAGAGGAGACAATCTTCTGAATTTTACTTGTGATGAATCAGGATCAAACCTATGTCCTGTACTCCTGATTAGAAATGCATCACATGTCTTCACAGCCACAAATCCAGATGGTGAAAGTAAGGATAAAGGTCCACAGCTGACAAGTTTTGTAGAAAGTTAGATCCACCTGCTCCAGAAAGTGAAGGTTGTTTAAATGATTCATTCTCTCTGTAATCAATGTAAGAAAAATGGTGTTCTTCATATCAATTATAATTTTATTTAAGTTATCTTATTTTATATAAGTGATTGACATCGAGTTTTTCATAATGAAATATCTATAATTTTAAACATTCTTACTTCACAATCTCTACCTACATCTTCACCTAAGCAGATCTACTCAGGCCCAAGTTTCCTCAGTGCCCCCAATGTTAGAACCTGGTTTCACGGCAGAGTCCAGATAATGGAAACAAAATACGACTCAGTGAGACTGCTGTATATTCGTTGAAGGAACATGACCCAGGAACACAGCCTGCTTTGCTGCAGACTTCACACTTCTGTCTCCCAATCATACACACATACACAATCCCTTTCAACATAAGTTCTACAAGCTCTAGTGTCACATCCTGTTCTAGTCCACACTATGCTTGATTTGTAGAGGAAATGGTAACTGATGGAACTTCCAGCATCCTGAACACAAAACTCCTATACTTTTATTTCTCCTTCTGTTTGTGAGGGTGGAATTCTCTTTGTGTGTTCATTGCTGGTGACTCTCAAAGGCATCTCTCATTTTACATCCTTCTACATTCATGACAATTTACTCTTCTAAGTCACATACCTGTCTGCTGGAGCAGCTGGCTCACTGGGGAGGGCACAACTCAAAATGTAGGGAATAATTATTTTACTTTTTTATGTTATTATGTTTATCCTCAATAATAGACTTTTAAAAATTTAATTTAGAGAGAAACAAAAGGAAAAAGAAAGGGAGATAGGGAAAGAAAGAAAAATGAGAGAGAGAGAGAGAGAGAGAGAGAGAGAGAGAGATTTGTACTTCTTGTCTCCACCTTGACCAGGAGTCATATGTGCCCAGACCTAGGATCAAACCCACAGCCTCTTATTTACAGGTTAACTCTCCAACCGAGACAAAATGCCCAAGGCTTGGGAGGAATTCTTAACAGACACGCCCTGGGACAGCTCACACATGGGTGCCCTCTATGTCACCATTGTAACCCAGAGCTCCCTATATAGTAGGAGGACATAGAAATAGCGCTTCTCTGCTCTTCAAAAGCAGTCCAGCCCTGACCCTGAAGCTCTGGGACAGAAGCCCAGCCCAGTATTAACATGTGTCCCCAGTCCCTGCTCAGGACAGAACACAGACCACTCACAATGGTGTTTTGGGTTAGCTGGGTTTTCCTTGTTGCAATTTTGAGAGGTAATTTAGGAAAATGACAGACACTGGGTATGTGAGGTGATATGCCTGAGAGAAACAGTGGACCTGAGGAAGGTTTCTTACCTGATGTCTTTGTGTTTGCAGGAGTCCTGTGTGATGTGCAGCTGGTAGAGTCTGTGGGGGGCTTGGTGCAGCCGGGGGATCTCTAAGACTGTCCTCCATAGCTTCTTGATTCACCTTCAGTAGCTACTGGATGAACTGGGTCCATCACACTCCAGGAAACGGGATGGAGTGGGTAGCTGTTACTAATGGCAATCGTGGTACAACATACTATGCTGAATTTGTGAAAAGTTGATTCACCACCTCCAGAGGCAATGGCGAAAACATGCTGTACCTGCAAATGAACAGCCTGAAAACTGAGGACACAGCTGTTTATTACTGTGCAAGAGATACATAGTGAGAGGAAGTCACCTTAAGCCTTGATAGAAACCTCCCTAGGGAGAAAGAAGGGCTGAGATTCAGGGTGTGCTCCTAACACTGGGGGGCACCCAAGCCACACAGGGAGTGATCTTGCAAATGATTTTTCTACATTTTTATTATTTTTAATATTTTATTTATTTAATTTTAGAGAGGCAAGGGGGGAGAGAGAGAGAGAGAGAGAGAGAGAGAGGGAGGGAGAGAGGGAGGGAGGGAGGGAGAGAGAGAGAGAGAGAGAGGAGAGAGAGAAACATGAATGTGCAGTTGCTAAAGGCCTTTTCAAGGACATCCAGAAATCCATCTTGTGACAATTTTTGTATTTTCTTATATAATTGAGTACTATGTATATTTTAGAGGACACATGTCACACACATAATGAACAAGACCATGTGGCATTACTGGAGGGGTGGACACAGGTCAATGGGACAGGGTACACGTGGCCTTGGAGGACACCTTGTTATACTGGGACTCACAGAGAAATCACAGACTGAGGAAGTCAACACATCGCTTCCCATCCAAATTTTTTTTTTTTCAGAAATGAAAGATTTATTTATGAAAATGCACAGAAAATTACAAAATGGAAGAATACAATTAAGATATGCATTTACAAAGTAGTTGAAACAGGATATATAACAAATGTTTACTGCACAATAGCAATAAGAGTGCCAGAATTATAAAATTTTTGACATCAAGCATCAGGATCTATAAGTGCCCCTGTAATTTAGAGGAAGATGTTCAAATGCAAGGATTATCATTATTACTTATGATACAAGATCATATTTACAACAAGGTCATATTTACAGCAAGGCTGATGTTACAAACTCTTTTACACTTCAGTGCAGCTAGAGACACATAGGGCCTGGGAAATGCAACACTGTGCCTGCTTGTCCTGTACGAATGTCACAGTGTAATCACACACAACTGGATGGTTCAGCCACCACTGTGACCCCAGGGGCTGTGCTTTTACAAGACTGGCAGTGCAGTAGTTTCACTGGCAGTACAGTAAATGTAAATAACTTGTGACCCATGCGAGGCACTATGGCATTACAGCACCAATAATGTCACAAAGCCTTAGGGATATTTGAGCCCTGCTAGGACTATATGGGAACATTGTCATATATGTGGTCTGGTGTTCACTCAAAACCTATGGACACATGACTGTATAGGAAAGTGTGGTCATAGAATTTGGAAAAAGCTGTTATGTTTAATTTGATGCTTCAGATATAAAATCATTTCTTGACAAAATGTTCATCCTTTTGAACAACATCTGAAAGATGCATGAAATTGGAATATGGTAACTGGCCCATCCCCTATGGCATTCATTTTTATGATCACAGAGATGGGCATTCTGTGGGGCCTCACTCTTGTGGAAGACCTGTCTGGTCTCTGTGGGGCACCTGTCAGACAGGGAGCTGCTTCTCTGCAGGTGACTATCACCATGTATTAACCAGCATCGCTGCTCATCTCCACAATCACAGGACTACAGATTTCTTCATCAAAATGTCAGGGGAATGCATGATACAGTCTCTGTGACAGTGAGCTGTCTGGATAATTCTGAGTTGAAATACTGAGGTAACATAGTGATGAATTAAATTTAGCTAAAATTAAAATCCTTTGTCCTACCTAGGCACTGATAAGGGGAAGTGAAAAGTCAAACATAGACTGCCGAGCATATGTTCAAATGAACTGTCTAGAAATATTGTGCCCTGGATAGTAAGGGCTTTCCATGTAATACAGGAACCCAGGAACCTCTAGCCACAAGTCCCAGCCTTTCCAGGGAGGATGAATGTCCCTTGTTCCTAGGTGTCCTGTCCCAGCAGCAGCTGCAGGACTCAGGCCCAGGACTGGTGAAGCCCTTGAAGAACTTCATCCTCACTTTCACTGTCTGGGGCTCAGTTACTAGCATAACTAATTGATTGGACTCATAAGCCTCCAGGGAAGGAGCTGAAGAGGGTGGTGTACTGGACAGGGAGCACAAGGTACAACCCAGCTTTCAGGACTGTGTCACTTGCTACTGCTGACATATGCAGGAGTCAGTGTCCCCTGCAGCTAAGCTCTGTGATGACCCAGGACATGGCCATGCACCACTGTGTGAGAGACACAGAGAGGGGAGTCAGTGTGGGCCCTGAGTTCCTGTGTTAGTCTGGAGTTTCTACTGTATCTGACATCTGCTTCCACATCTTCTGTGGAGTCAGTATGTGGACACTGACAGGAGAGACTGTTAAGCAACAAACAGAAGCTCTCAGGACTCTCATGTCATTAAGTGGCAGATCAGTGGTCAGTTATGAAGGAGAAGAAAGACTTGCTGGTGGTGGTCATCGTCCCAGCACTGTGATGCATCTCCTGTGGCTGCAGCCCCTGCGCAAACTCAGAGGTGCTGCCACCCAAAGTAGCTTCAGATATTAAGTCTGATGATGCCCATATGCCATGGGGTTGTATAGAGCTCAGTTCTGACACTTACAGGTCTCAGGAGGGCCAGGCAGGCTTCCCCAGCAGGGATGAACTGGCTTCTGAGAGCCAGGCTAGGAAGTTTTCTCTGGGTGTGTTGTGGTCAAGAATGAGGGCCAGTGAAGGTTCTCATGTTGAGCAGAGGTTTGGCTGGATCAACTGTCCCATCAGGGGCAAAGCAGTGATATCCCAGGCTTTCTTACCAGTGTGTCCAGATGAGGGAAGATATGGAAAAAGTGAGTAAGGCACAAAGGTTCCCAGACATCCAGTACAGAAACCTGGGTTCAGACTCCTGAGTCCACCTAACAATTTTAATAATACGGGGAAGGGAGATAGTTAGTCATTCACTCGGGTCTACAGCACTCCAGGGTTATGAGCAAAAAGATAAGATTGGACCAGGGAGTAGACAGGGGTCTTGGTGGGACAACTAGAGTGACAGTTTCCACTGTCTGAGGCTTTTCTCAGTGTATCAAAGGTTGTGGGTCAGCTGTTTCCTTCCGAAGGTCGCAGATTCAGGAGGGGACAAGATTCCTTAGTGAGACTTCCTGCAGTTGACCCATTCTCAAAAGTGTGGAGTTCACATTTCCTCAATGATCTGTGAGGTGTGAACCCAGGGACTTCCCTGGAGTTTTACTGTGACTTTTGTCATTGACACACATGCTAAGGTCTCATCTGTGAGATTCATCAGCCATTTCCCCTAATTCCTCATTCAGCAGGTAAATCTCCTAGGTTGATTATGAAGACACTATTGAGGATAATGTGGGGAGAATGGTGCCTGAGTCTGTTGAGGGGGTTGGATATGTAGGTTATGTGATACTAAATTGAAGAGATCCACTTGATAAGAACTTGGTGCCCCCATATTATCAGGGTGTTTCTGTGAAGGTGTTTAATATCAGTGGACTGGGAGAAGCACACTGTCCTCCCTAGTCTGTGTGGCTTGCCTGAATGATGAAGGTCTTCATGAGTCCAATGTGGTCCTCTTAGCTGATGGCCTTAGAACTGGAGTACCCACATAAGCTGTGGCCTTTTCTCCAGAACTCAGGGCACACGGGCTCCTCCTGCATCTCAGACGTGCCATTGTGGGTGTGGAACTAACCTTGAGACTCCTCCGTGACCCTCACATCACTGTCACTCCTCAATTCTCCCTGACCTTCTTTCTGTCACAATTTGTTATTTCATCAGAGTCACATGGAAGGGATTGCATATGTGTCCCATTCAGGAGGTCCAGGATGAGGAAGGTGTTTTCTGGAGGTGGACCTGATCCCTATCAGACCCATGGCCACACCCACACTGTCCTTGTCAGACACACCCCTTTCTATTCAACCTGCTCTTTCCAGGATGGACAGGGAAACATGACAGAGGACCACAAGCACACGGTGCACATTATTACTGTTTGTCCTAACTCAGCACAGCCTCTGGTCATGGGTGCTTCCTGTCAATTTCATGTGATCATGTGTTGGCTCATTTCACCTAAGTTTGTTGTCCACCTTTCCTGTGCTGTGCTTCATGTTTCCTGATCAGGAAAAGAGCAAAGACATCTGTTTACAGTCAACTGAACTCTTGTGAAAACAAGAGAAATGGAATAGTAAACTGATTAAGCTAGATTTGTTCCACCCTTACCATAAAATATCATTCTACCTTAAAAAAAAGAAAAAAAGAAAAAAAAAGAAAAAAGTGGACAGAGCAAGAACAAGAAAGACCCTTGGAGACAACATGCCCTGAGAAATAAATCATTCTCAGCATCACAACAGCTGTGTGTTTCCATATCTATGAGAGACTTAGTGGTTAAGGCCATGGAGACAGAGCACAGGAAGTGTGGCTGCTGTGTGGACAAGAAATGGAGAGGTATATTGTAATGGGCACCAAGTCAGATCAGGAAAGTGAGCATTTCTGGATCTGGATGGTGATGAGGGTTGCAAATGGAGTGAATGCACTTAATGTCACTGTGTCCATTTAAAATCGATTAGCACAGTGAATGTTAGCTAATGTATGTTTTACCACAAATGCCACACCAGCACTAATGAGAGGTGTGCACCTGTTTTCCAGGATAGGTGGTGCCTTCTGACTCTGCAGGGTTGGAATGGAGTCTGGACTGCTGCATGGTTTCTCTCAGGAACTTACTTTTGGGCAAGAATCTGAGAAAGAGTGTGCCTGTCCCATGGGTATTTCCAGGGAAATGGAATCTTGGAACAGGGGGAGCCTGGTCCAGGATTTTGGGCCACACAGGGTCCCTGAGATGAGCACAGTGTGTGAGGTGGATGTGTGGGGTCAAGGGAAGATGATGAGGCATGTCCTTAGGGAGCAGGGTGTTAAAAGGACCTGAGTGTCTCATTGAGGAGGATGTGATGTGGGTGGCATGTCTTTAGGGTGACCGCTCTCTGTCACAGTGCAGCCAGGATGATGGTGGGAACCTACAACCTACATGATGCTCACCACACACAGGACCCTGCTGCCCAAAAAAGATGCTCCCTTCTCGGAAGACACATTGTCACCATGAATTTTCATTTTACAGTGTCCCCATGAGCCGGTAGCCAATGCATCCCTCTGCTCTCATTTGGCATGGGAGTGACAAAAGTGGCAAGGCCTTCAACAGATGCTACTCATCTGTGTCTGGTGAAAGGTGAAAGCAAGGACACAACCTGTGTAGCACCTGTCTCAGCAGCAAGGCCAGGGCTGTACTCCTGGCCGAAGGTCCTGACCAGTGCGGCCCATTCCCTGGAGCTGGGCTGAAACAGAGGCTGCATCTGCACCACCACCTGCAGGTACAGGGGGTCTCAGCCAGGTGAAGGGAAATACTTTTTTTTTTTTAAATTTTACTCTTATTTTTACATCAAAATTTACATCAATTGTTATTTTTTATAAAATTATTATTTTCTAACCTGGCAACAATTAATCTACTTCACATGATTTTTGGGACTTGGACAGATGTTTGGGCATAATGTCAGCCTGTTTTAATATCCACTTGAATAGTACGTGAACTTTAAAGAGTGTGGTCCCTCATCCAGTCCAGTTTCAATGTTTAAATGTGGAAAGAAGGGCTGCCCACTGTCATGGTTCAAAGTTGTCTCATAACCCAACTACACTCCCATCCATGACCCACACCATCAAGTCTGAAAGAAATGTGCTCAGTGACCAGACCAGAAGGACATGGGGCAATGACCTAAGTCTCTCCTTACTTATGAGAACAGAGTCTCCCACATACAAATTTTCTTCTCACATCCAGTTGAAATTGTCCCCTGGGCTATGGGAGCTCACATCTATCTCCTGAGAGGGAGATGAGATTTCTTGAGAAGGCAGAGTTGTGCTCTAGAGAAGATGAGAGTGCTGGGTCGCCTCCTATGCCTGGTGACAGCCCCCCTGGGTGAGTGTCTCAGATGTCAGAAATAGTTTTATTGGATGGTGGCGACTGCATATCACTGACAGCGTCTGAAGTTCCTTGTCCCTTGTTGTCCTCTCCCAAGTGCAGCTTCAGGAGTCTGGCACAGGACTGGATAAGCCCTCACAGGCCCTCTCCCTCACCTGCACTGTGCCTGGATTCTCTTTAGCAAGCAATGCTGTGCACTGGGCTCGCCAGGCTCCAGGGAAGGGGCTGGAGTGGGTCGGGTATATATGTAGTAACGGGAACACTTACTACAGCCCATCCCTGAAGAGCCTCACCTCCATCTCCAGAGACATGTCCAAGAACCAGTTTCCCTGCAGCTGAGAGCCATGACCACTGAGGACACAGCTGTGTATTACTGTGCAAGAGACACAGTGAGGAGAAGTCAGTGTGAGCCCAGGCACAAACTCCAGTCAGCAGACAGGAGGGATGGGCTGCAGTGGGCACCCAGGACACCAGGGGAGACCCTGGAAAGCTACATGGACACTGCTCCAAAGACTCTGACACACCAGGACCACGTTTATGGCTCTGATGTTCCTGCATCAGCACCTGCCTCTGCTCCTGTGGGGACACCCGCCCATTGCTCCATAAGGCCTGCCTGTGGCTGTGTGTTCTGAGAATGGGGACCTGTGTCCTGTAGAGCAGAAAGACCCCCAAAAGTCAGGTCAGTGTGGCTACACTGACTGGATAAGGGTACCCTGGGTTTTTCCCTCCTGAAGACAAGCCAGGAGATGGTCACAAGAGAATCTTTAGGTTTCAGGTGCTGGGTGAACAAGAAACCACAAGGGCAGGCCCTCTCCATTCTTCATGTAAATTGCATTTGCTTTTGTTCTGCCATCAAATTAGGTCCCTCACTGATTTCAGACAAGATTGGAGATCTTTTCCATGTATGAGGGACAGGGGAGAAGGGAGAACAGTGTTTCAACACAATGAAAATCATCAGTGTGTGTGTGTGTGTGTGTGTGTGTGTGTGTGTGTGTGTGTGATTTATTGAGCAGTAGGAGTGCAGTGTATGTAGTGCCACATACAAGCATGTTCATATGGGACATGCAAGCAGAGGAACTTGAAAACATCAGAGTCCCCCTAAATTACTTCTGGACAGAGGGGTGTCAGCTGAGTCAGTTCCCCTGGCATATCCAGGAAAGAGGCTCCATGGTGGCTTCACAGTGCCCTGCACTTAGAAACTTCCTGAAATCAGGGTGCAGCCTTTAATTCTGGACTATAGAGGCTGAGTGGTTTGTGCCCTGTGGGCTCAGACATGTCATTCCCCTGCAGGGCTGGCCTGGACAGCAGGGGGTGCACAGGGCCCATGATGTGAAGACAGCTACTTCAGAAGCAGGTGCAGAGTGAGCTGGGGAGGGATTTCCTCTGGTGGTAAAGTTATTCCTCTTTTCATAAAAAAAAATCTAAAAAGCAGTTGGGTGTGAAATGAATGCAAATATCCTATTTTATCAGAGCATTGACCAAACTCAATAAGACAAGAGAAACTCACTCACTGAGAGTAATTCTAGAGCTTCTCCACAACTGAATATTAAGGAGCTGGATGCAGGGATTTAAAAAATCTATGCAGTGCTGCATTTTAAGGCACCCTGATCCAGGGAATAAAACCTACAGGTATTAAAGCCCAGAACTGTGTCACTGAAAGGTGGATTGCCAATAAGGAGCTTACCCTGTGGGGGCTTGTTCCTCACTGGAAGGAGCTATATCTGCACAGAGCTCAGGGATCTGGCAGGGATTCATATGAATAACATGGACTAAGACCTGGACCATGAATCACCCAAAGGGCATTGTCCCTTTGTCCTCTACCCTCTCACAGGTGGAGTCATGTAATCACCCTTGAAGTGCCCTGACTCATGAACATGCAAATAAGAAAAAAGACACTAGGTTAAGGGTGTGCCTGTCTGTGCTCTTAGAGCATCACCCACAGCCACACCCTCCCCTACATTAGTCCTGATGATGGACCTATCATCATGGACTAGAGCTGGAGAGCACTCCTACTGCTGGCAGTGGCTGCATGTATGGCTGTCCTCACACCCTGGGTTGAGGAGGGTACTGGGAACACTCATGATGAATTTTCACCCACTTCTGTCTCCTCTCCACAGGTGTCCATGACTAGGTGCAGCTGGTGCACTCTGTGGCTGAGTGGAGGCTGTCAGGGGCCTCAGTGAAGGTGCCCTACAAGGCCTATGGATACAACCTCACCAGTTATGCTATGTTCTTAGTGTGATAGTCCCCAGGAGATGGCCCTCAGTATGTAGCCTTGATCCACACAAACTCTTGGAAATCCACATATGGCCAGGGCCTCTCAGAAAGCTTTTTCTTCTCCATAGTCTCCTCTGTCAGTACGGCCTATCTGCAGGTCAATGGCCTGATACTGGAGGTATCAGACCATGAAAGAGACTCACTGTGATGACCCACATCATTGGTGTGGTACAAACCCTGAGAAGAAGGGCAGCTGGGTTGGGCTGAGGAGGTGACAGGACGATGAGTTTCCTGACTTCCTCACACTCAGTCAGGGGCCTGAGGCCAGTACCGATGATGCTGTGGCATGTTAGAAATCCAGGGAAACTTTCCAGGGGATCTGATGCACTGCAAGGAAGGGGGAAGGACTTTGCTCCTGAAAGAACCCCTGTTATTTACTGTGATTTGTACAGGGGCACATTGGGAGCCTCCTTGTCCTCTGAATGAGGGATGTTCATAGGGGCATCATCTGGGAACCTGATCATGGAGAGTGACCAAAAAAAAAAAAAAAAAAAAAAAAAGGCCATGGGAAGAGACTGTGGAAATGCAGGTATTGTTCTTCCTGGTCCCAATATGATCCTTCACTGTCATCATTCTGGAACTGGTGGTGCCAGACAAATTTTAAAAAGTGTGCCATCTGTGTCACCCAGAACATTAACCAAGGTAGTTTCTTGCACAGTCATGACTGAAACAGATAGCACTTGCTGTATTCTTACAAAGAAACAGTCAGTATGTGCATTTTTACAGGTTGGTTAGTACATCTTATTGTAACTCCCTTTCATGGTACATCAGAGCAGCATAAAGATATTGCCTCATGTTACAATTGCCCACTCTCACTTCTTCTTACATGTTTACAGAGCTATTCATGATCTCTGAAACTTCTGGGGGAGTGAACAGCCTGAGCTTGTGGTAAATCAAAATCATGTGTGTTGAAGCAGATACATTTTTAAAGGCCACTATAGAGCAGATACTATTTTTTGTGTCACGGGAAAAAGAAGTCATAGAGAGCTTTGAAATAATAAAGAAGACCGTTATATTGGAAAGAAAGGATAAAACTAAGTTAAAAATTATACTTTATGGACCTGAGTCCCTGCCGTATCCATGAAAATAGACTCATAAACCAATCTTAAGTTTCCTCAAAGAGAGGGGTGTGGTGGCCCAATGTTTGTTGACACCAGGTAGACTGTGCCTGGTTTTGGAGGTGGTTGTTACCATCTGAGCTGAGGTGTCACTGTATGAACAACAAGGGCATTTGATGGTCATGTAAACTCCTTGTTCTTTGTATGCAGCCTAAGTCATTGTGATTACTGAAGACAAGTTTAGCTAGAGAATCCAGAGATTCCTGAATAATAGAAGGTGAGATGGAAGTTTCATTGGCTACAGTGGTTAAATCCTTGGAGAGATTCTGACACACAGGTTGATGTGCAGCTCCTTCCCTCCAAGGTATTACAGCACGTCTAAAGAAACATCCCTAGCCCTGGCTGGCGTAGCTCAGTGGATTGAGCGCGGGCTGGGAACCAAAGTGTCCCAGGTTCGATTCCCAGCCAGGGTACATTCCTGGGTTGCAGGCCATAACCCCCAGCAACCGCACATTGATGTTTCTCTCTATCTCTCTACCTCTATCTCTATCTCCCTCCCTTCCCTCTCTAAAAATAAATAAATAAAATCTTAAAAAAAAAAAGAAACATCCCTAGCCCGGGATTTTTCTGGGGGTATCTCAGGCCATGTTTGTTCATGTTTATTGTTCACTCTGTAGCCCCATGTGCCTCAACAGTTTTATGTACTTGCTTGTAGATCTCACAAGTAAGTAGGGCTCCCCTGCTTCCCCCTGAACAGGATAGAAGGATGTGGAGTTGGAGTATATGTTCCAGTGGGGACTGAGATAAACCTGCTCTCTTTTCGTACAAAACATTCCATAGATTTATCCCATAAATTGGAATAAATAATTCCAATTTTTTTGAATAATAAATGTTAGGCAATTTATGGAATAAGTTCAGTGCCAGCACAAGGATGGTGCATTCAGGCAAACAGAGAAAGCAGTGTGATAATTTTACATCTCTGAGTAGGCACTTTAATGGTGTGAGGAAGGATTTTTGCTGCATTTGTTTTATTACAGCTATGGCCAATACTTTTTTTATACAACTTGGTGTTTTATACAGATCATGTGGGTCCCAAATGTGTCTGAGGCTCAGTTAGTGAAATGATGATGGTTGTGAGGCATCAGAGGAGCCCCTGGGCCCATAATTCATGATCTGAGGCACCACTCCAGTGCACCATCTGCCCATGTGCCCCTTTTGATTCGATTATTTTTCTCAAGCCTGCCTCCAGGCACCTGAGCTTTCTGCCCTGGTGATCTTCTGATTAAACAGGGATCTTAGTGGGACATCTTCAGTGGCAGTTCCCACTGTCTGAGATTTTTCTCATTGTATCAAAGGTCATGGGTCAGCTGCCTCCTTCCAAGGACTGCAGCTTCTGGAGCATCCGAGAGTCCTGGGTTAGATGTCCTGCACTGTATCCATTCTCAGAAGGGTGGGTTTCATATTTGCTCTCTGGGATGTAAGGCATGAATCCAGGACTGCTCTGCATTTACTGCATCCTTTGTTGTTAACACACATACTAAGTTCTCACCCATGAGGCTCAACAGCCATTTCCACTGATTCCTCACTCAGGAGATAAACCTCCTAGTGGTAGATCATGAAGACACTATTGAGGACGATGTGAGGGAAGGTTGTCTGAATCTGTTGGGAGTGTGGGTATGTGAGTCATTTAGGGTTAATTTATGTATCCACTTGACTGGCGAGTGGGTGCCCCCATATTTGTTCACATTATCTGGATGATTCCATGTGGATATTTTAAATCAGTGGGCTGGGTGAGGCAGATTGCCCTTTCTTATCGGGGGGAACTGTGTGCCCATTGCTGGCCTGCAGGGGACGATTGTGACCTTCCTGTCTGATGGCCATGGAACTGGAGTGTTCATATGAGCTTTGTTTCTCCCTCCAGCACCCAGGACACATGGGCTCCTCCTGCATCTGAGACCTGAGTCCATGGACTGGAACTAACTCTGAGAATCCTCTGTAACCCTCCCATCACTGTCATTCCTGGATTCCCATAACCCTTCCTTCTGTTGTGATCCCTTATTTCCTCAGAGCTGCAGTGCAGAGGTGAGATGTGTGTCCCAGTCCCAGGAAGTCCAGAATGAGGCAGGTGTGACCTGGAGGAGAACCTGGTCCCCATCAGACTCAGGGTGCCATCAGCCCTGCCCCAGTCACATAGGTCGGGTCTCCACCTCCCCTTTCTCCTCATCCCTGTCCTTCCAGAATGGACAGGAGACTGTGACAAAGGAACACAAGCACACTATTAAAATTATTATCGTCTGCCCTATTTCAGCACAGCCTCTTGTCACAGGTGCTTCCTCTCAAGTTCATGCGATCACATGTTGACTCCTTTCACCTGATTTTGTTGTCCATCTTCCCTGTGCTATACCCCCTCCTTCCTGATCAGGAAAATGGCAAAAACAGCTGGTTATAATCAACTGCATTCTTGTGAAAACCAGAGAGATGGAATAGGAAACTCAATAGCAAGATGTGTTCCATCCTCACCACAAAATGTCATTTCTCTTAAAAAAATAAAAAAAAAAAAGAAAAGGAAAGAAAAAGTGGTCACAGCTTGTGTAGCTCAGTGGATTGAGCATAGGCTATGAATGAAAGGACCTCTGGTTTGATTCCCAGTCAGGGCATATGCCTGGGTTTTTGACCAGGTAGGTCCCCAGTGGGGTGGCAAGTGAGAGGCAAAAACACATTGATATCTCTCTCTCTTCCTCCTTCCCTTCCCCTCTCCCTAAAAATAAATAAATATATATTTTAAATGAAAAAGTTAACAGATTCAAGAACAGAAAAGCCTCAGAAACACATGCTCAGATAAATTGACCACTCTCAAAATCACAATAGCTGCATGCATCCGTGTCTTTGAGAGATGGAGGGTGAAGGACATAGAGACACAGCCAAGAAAGTGGTTGTGGAAAGGAAATGAGGAGTTATTACTCAATGGGAACTGAGTCAGTTTGGAAAAATGAGCATTTATGAATTTGAAAGGTGATGATGGTTGCATAGCAGTGTGACTATACTCAATGTCACTGTGACCATTTAAAATCAATTAGCCTCCTAGTTGTTAGTTAGTGTGTATTTTATCACAAATGTCACACCAGCACTAATGAGAGGTGTGCATGTTTTTTTCCAGGAGAGGTGGTGCCTCCTAACCCTGCAGGGTTGGAATGGAGTCTGGACTACTGCAGGTATGCAAGGTCATTTGCAGGAACTCATTTTTGGGCAAGAGCCTCAGAAAGAATGTGCAGGTCACATGGGTATTTCCAGAGAAATGAAATCTGGGAAAAGGGGGAGCCTGGTCCAGGATTCTGAGCCACAGGGTCCCTGAGCTGAGTGCAGTGTGTGAGGTTGATGTCTGGGGTCAAGGCAAAAGGGTGTGACATGTCCTTAGGGTGCAGGGCATGCAAGGACCCAAGTTTTACTTTGAGAGGGATGCAATGTAGGTGGCATGTCTTTAGGGTCAGCAGTCTCTGCCTCAGGGTGCAGGCAGGATGATGGTGGGAACTCACAACCTCCATGAAGCTCACCACACACAGGACCCTGCTGCCCAGAATGGATGCTTCCTTCTTGAGAGACATATTGTCACTATGAATTTTCACTTTACAGTGTCCCCCAGAGCCAGTAGCCAGCGTATCCCCCTGAGATCAGCCTGGCATGGGAGTGACAAAAGTGAAAAGGCCTTCAACAGGTTCCACTTCCCTGTGTCTCACTGTCTCTACAGCTCCTGGAAACCTGGGACAAGACACACCTGTGCATCACCTGAAATGCATCTCAGAACAACATCACAGAGATAGGTGAGCAGAGGAAGACATGTCCAGACTGAGGCCCTCTAGGGCAGTTCAGCACATGAAACAGATACTGGCCAGCAGTACCCATCGTGGCTGCAGATGCTCCTCAAAACAAGAGAAAAACAGACAAACGGACAGCTGAGTCCTGTGGAGAAATAGGTACGGAACGGCCACTCTCTCTAGTGGAGAGTGCCTCCTTCTCCCGCCCAAGCAGGCTTTTTATTAGAAAGACTGATATATTTAAGGAAGATAAAACAAGTAGCTAGCTTTGAAAAGGAGTGGTAGATCTCCCCACTGGGATCCTGAGATATTGGGGTTTTATCATTTAAAAAGACTACAGGACTTAAAGCTTAGTTTCCTTTCCTGCCTTTGTCTTCATATTCTAATTAGAGCATCCTCCAGCAAGCAGATCTCACAGGATCTTTTATATTCTATGTCCCAGGCCTGATTACCCCGGGTGCCTGCCAACTCTGGTCTGGGCTGCACTGCCCCTGTACTTCCACAGGCCTGAATCGAGCAGAGGAGACAGAGGCAGCCAGGAGACGTGGATTTCTCAAGGACTCAGGCTTTGGCAAAGCCCAGGGGGCAGGGGTCGATGTTGATCACCCTTTCATTTCTACAGCCACCCCAAGTCCTTCCCTGAGGCCTCCACGTGATCATGCCTGTCTTAGATGATCCTCCCCATGGGGAACCTTACCCGTCATTGGTTAACTGATCAAGCATTGGGGGCTGGCACAGAACAGGCAGCGTTCATGCCATGGAATTATGTTTTGTCTCCTTATTGTCTCCTAGTTCGGAGGCCTCTTACTCAGCCTTAGCCATAGGTGGTTATAGTTTCCTGAAACCAGACAGGGCAGACCCCAATAAGCACACACATCACCGGGCTGGACAGAGCCATGGGCAGGGGCTCAGTCCTCCTCCTCCAAGTTGGGGAAGGGGACAGGAGTGGATTTCAGAGCACAGGTGTCCCCTGAGACAGAGGTGTGCTGCTTGCTGGAGGAGTCATTTTCACTGCTTTCCCTTGACATCCACCTCCCATTCCTACATGCTGGCCATGCTGACAAGTGCCCTGGGTCCTCATAGACTTCCCCCTTTATTTATAGGACAGTGGTGCCATTTCTGGCACAGATGTCACCTCAACCACATGGGGTTGCAACAACCCTTAACTCTCAGCTGTCTTATCAACAAAGGGGGGGGGGACCTCCTGAGACATTCATCACCTATAGAGATCTTTCATGGGTTCCATGGATGTCCTCAGGCTGTCAGATGTGTCCCAGTCCTCGCTGTGCACAATTAAATAATGGGGACTTCATTGGGAATGTTCTGTGTGTGGAGGGTTTGTGAGACTTGGGGAAGAAAACTTGGTTTTAAGCATTTCCCAGCCTTTTAAATTCCACTATGGGTTTCACCTCAGTTTAGTGATTTAGTGAAAGATTCACCTGCTCTGCACTTTGGTTTCCCTCAATCCATCACCTTGGCCTATCATGAGCTCCCAGTACCCTTCTAGTACATCATCCCCAATATCCCCTTCCACCGGGGCTATAGATGAATGAATGTCAGGACGCCAGATTACAAACTGACTCTATGACCAGGAAGCAGCACCCGTCATCCACATACATCTCAGAACACCTGCTGGCTAGAGTCAGTGCCTGTGTGTCTCTGGGAGAAAGTGCCTCCAGGACTTCAGGGCCTCATGTGGTCTAGGAATGTTGGAAGCCTCTTGACTGGCCTGCACAGCCCTGAGGGAAGTGACATAAAAGGAAGCACACAGCATATATAGCATCTGTCTCAGCTGCAGGGTCAGGGCTGTACTCCTGGCAGCAGGTACTGAATAGTGTGGCCCATTCCCTGGAGCTGGGCTGACACAGAGGCTGCACGTGAACCACCACCTGCAGGACCAGGGTCCTTAGCCAAGTCAAGAGAAATAATTTTTATTTTACTCTTATTTTGCATAAACTGTTGTTTTTCATAAAATTGCATTTTTCAATCTGGCAGCAATGAATCTGCTTCATGTGATATTTTTGGACTTGGGCAGATGTTTGGGCAAATTGTCAATCTGTTTTCATACCCACTTGAATAGTGCATGAAATTAAAAGTGTGTGGCCATCCATCCAGTTCAGCTTCAATGTTTAAATGTGGAAAGATGGGCTGTCCACTGTCATGATTCAAAGTTGTCTCATAACCCAACTATGTCCCCATCCCTGACCCACACCATCCAGTATGAGAGAAGAAATGTGCTCAGGGACCTGAAGGACATGGGGCAGTGACCTAAGTCTCTCCTTACTTAGGAGAACAGAGTCCCCTACATGCAAATTTCCTTCTCACATCCAGTTGAAATTGCCCCCTGGGCTGTGAGGGCTCACAGCTGTCTCCTGACAGGGGGCTGAAGTTTCTTGAGAAGGCAGAGCTGTGCTCTAGAGAAGATGAGATTTCTGGGTCTCCTCCTGTGCCTGGTGACAGCCCACCTGGGTGAGTGTCTCAGATGTCGGCCATGGGTCTATGAGATGGTGGTGACTGCACATGACTGACAGGATATGATGTTTCTTGTCCCTTGGTCCTGTCCCAAGTGCAGCTGCAGGAGTCTGGCCCAGGACTGGTGAAGCCCTCACAGACCTTCTCCCTCACCTGCACTGTCTCTGGATTCTCTTTAACATGCAATGGTGTGCACTGGACCCGCCAGCTCCAGGGAAGGGGCTGGAGTGGGTTGGTATTATTTGGAGTGATGGAAATACAAACTACAACCCTTCGCTGAAATCCCAACTCATCATCACCAGGGACACCTCCAAGAGCCAAGTTTATTTAACACTGAGCAGTGTTACAACCGAGGACACAGCTATGTATTACTGTGCAAGACGAGAGACACAGTGAGGGGAAGTCAGTGTGAGCCCAAACACAAACCTCACTGTGGGCTGCAGGAGGGCTGGCATGCAGGGGCCACTCAGGGCACCAGGGGGCCCTCTCCTCTCACCAATCATAGAGAACAGCCACAGGGGCGGCTGTGGACCAGGTGGGAACTGAAGGAGCTTCCTCTTGAGAGCAGGGGTTTCCTCTCAGAGCTCACAGCTGCATCCAGGGACCCTGCCTTCCTCTGTGAACTGATTTCTCAACTTTTCACTGCAGACAATAAACAAGAAAGTGCATATTTTGTAGAAGACAGAATGAGAGTCTAGTGTCCCAGCGGGGCATGCTCGGGACATGGTCTGCATCCCAGAAGTGATTTCAGTTGTACAGAGTGAGTCCTATAGTTTGGTGGCAGCTGCATGGATCTCAACCTTAGTAGCCAGCAGCTGAGGAAGGAATGCAGGTCACTGACATCTCTTCTGGAAAAGGAACCTGTGACCAGGGTCTGACAACACACAGACTGTGCTCTTAAAATTGCCTGTCTTCAATGCATTTGCTGCACTAGGATGGGGAAAGGAGGGTGTG